>NW_017307982.1:147804-167742 GCF_000935625.1 Nanorana parkeri
CCTACCATTGACAAGGTATTTGACACATTCCCCCCCCCCCCCTGTGCATTCCTGTTCATGTTAAGTACCACCAAGGGTCATTACAAATATTATCAATACCTTCTATGTATGTACAAGAAGAAATTGGACTGTGTTACATTCTATATGCAATGTTTTCCCTCCAGATAGCAGGCATTATGTCATGTCAATTAAACAGTTAATGCAAAGGGTAAAACAATGTATTCATCATTATAATTAAATGGTTAAAGCTGATCCCCAGGATTACCTTCAGTCTTGCAATATTGTACAGGCTTCTCTCCTGTACAAAAATTGCTTACTCTGATTCCACAGCTTCTCACAATGTGCATTAGAAGTTAAAGGAAGTCAGATAGAACATGTCACATTTCCTGGCTGGAGGATGTCAAGCATTATCTAGCCCTTTTCTTACCAGCCTGGCTTTCTCTAGCCCGCCCTTTTCATTTATTGGATTACAGTTCTTGCAATCATAAAGACAGCCCACTATTTACATCAGGGTTGAAGGTTCTTAAAGGAGAACTATGACGTGAGTGCTTTTCACTCACCTCATAGTTCTAGCCGACCTGTGACAATGAAACGGTCACAGGTCGGCTCAGTAGATCGGGAGGTGAGCGAACACATACCGGTGTTCGATCACCTATCGATCCTGTCGCAGCTCTCTGCCTTGACAGGGGAGGGGCTGGATTCCCCCCTCCCCGCTCCGATCCACCAACGCTGACTGGCAGAACGGACGGGGAGGGGGCGGGTACAGCTGGCTCTGCCTCTAGATAGGCAGAGCCAGCTGTCAGTCATGCAGCTGGGCGGATCCAGACATAATTGTCAGGATCCACTTCAGCTGCTGTGGCTACTGCTCGCGGTATACTGAGCTTAGGGTGACGGGAGGACGCTAAGAAGAACTATGGGGAAAAGCCTTAACCCCATAGTTCTCCTTTAAGAGAAAAAGTGAGGCAGTGCACTGTCATGTCTTCAGGAAGCTATGTACAGCACTCTACTGATCCTTCCCACCTGCCAGGATCTGCCTGCATTTTTTATAGAGAAGAGTGCCCATGTTAACATCACTGGGTCAAAAATAAAGTATATACTAAAAATGGAAAAGTGTTATTTATATTTGCATTAGCCTGTTGACTAGGAATGGGAGGGAGTGAAGAATCAGGAAAGGCAAAATAGAAGCAGATTACACTTTAAGGGGCTTACAAAATGTAGCCACATTCCTCCTGAATTAGTATACCAACAGAGGTTATGTTCTATGAATGGAGGGTGTTGGTTGCTGGGTAGCAAAAGGTAATTGTTTGATCTAAACCTTTCCAGAGTACAAATTGTGCTGCAAACACCCAAGCCTGCTATATGATCACATATGATTTGCTTCCCAAGATAAGTAGAGAGACTTATATATGAAAGTTGGCCCATGTCTGCAGAGGATGGGGAGTCTCAGACTTCACCGCTCAGGAGTCCATTAAGTGCTGCAAGACATATAATAGAGCTATTTCTTAATTACTCAAGCCAGAAGCTCCCAATGATGTGAGTCTATGCTAAGGGAATGTAGTAAATCTAGATAGGTCTAGGCTAAGAGAATGTGGTGAGTGCATATTGTTTTTCCACCTCAACTTCATGTATAGTCCTTGGGGACCACCATCTAGAAGTCTTAACTTTCCCGAAATGGAGACTCACAAGCGGCAACAGCAACCATGTATCATTTCAATTGGTAATATAATCACCTATGATGTGACTACTATGACTGCAAGGAAGCTATAAAATTCAAATCCTAAAAGATTGGATAGGGTCAGTGAAAAAAAGCAATTCTCTTCTTTAATTTATGTGCTTTCACAGCCAAGTGCAGAGACATATGGAGGCTCCTTGAGGGATTATTGGTACAGTGCGATTATATACATTTTCCTTTAAAGAATAACACCGGCCATTTTTTGGGGAGATAGAGTCAGGGGCATCCCAAGGCCAGGTGACACTCCACGGTGTCATCATCGCACGTGCACGACCGAGTGCCCAACTTTTTAGAGGGGGTGACACCAAAATGACTGCCAGTCATTTTAGTCTCACCCCTGCAATGGTGTCACCCGGGTGCGGGCCGCACCCCCCTTGTGGCGCTACTGGATAGAGTGGGGAAGAGTAGACATATCTATTTATGTATGTCACCCAGTTGGCGGGAAGGGTAAGAAATTATGAAGGTACAGGAAAACATAGAGGACAATAAAAACATTGTCAGTAAGTCTAACTCTTCCCCACTCTACTGAAAATGTGTTTATGTTTGGAGAGATTTCCAATCACTTCCTGTCCTGATAGAAAGTGGAAGGAAATCTCCCCAGGAGGGACACAAACAGCTTTAGATATTTGATAGATGCTTGGGAGACGTTAAACTTTATAATCTAAAAATGCCTGCAAATTAAGATTCTGTGTGCAAAATTAAATTCAGGCAAGAAATACAAACATTTAGATTTTCTGGCATGCTGAAGACAAATTCTCTTTGGACAATGGTATGTCAGTAAGGCTATTGTTCTAGTGGTTGAGTGAGATATTATCACTGCTCTGATGAAATAGTGGCTTGTGAGAAACACTTTTCCTAGATCTCTTGCATAGAAATGTCTCTTCTACCTCATCTCATTAGACTTGTTCCTTGGCATATGTTAGATCACAGTTTCTAATTTTATGAAGAAAAATTGCTTGCGGCTAGTATGGGGCTCCATAAAAATGTTGAAGGGTTTTGTACAAGATGATTAGAAATAATTATACAAATTAGGCAGTGGAATAAGATTTATGAGGTTGCAAAATACTGTTAGTCATAGCTTATCACACCTGCTCCTCAAAGGATAATTGTTGTAACCTCATCTGAAATAATATTTTTAAGAGAAGATTTCACTGATCTATTGCATCAATGCTTTTTGGATGCTATTATAATTCTGCTGGCTTATATTTAAAATAATAATATGTAGTGATGCAGTTTTTTTTAACAGAAAGCTTCCCCCCATGAAGTTTTCGGTAGAGGATATAGTGTAAAGGCATAAGAATAACACTGAATTATAGGCAGTTATTGACTTACTTTAATGTAATGTGTTCTATTAGAAGTCCGTAAATGTATTTTGATACCACAACCTGTCTTTTTATTAGCTTTCTGTAATCCATTATGAAGCAGGACACAGACTGGAAGAAGGAGGAGCAGCACTGTAAGACAGCCAGGCTCTACAGCATAGTGTTGTCAATCTAAAATGAAGACTGAGAACTCATTCTATTGCTGCTAATCCTTCCCTGTCCAGTTACAGTCTGAGGCAGGTATTGGACCAAGTTTATTACTTTACATACAGTGGGAAAAAGCAAAGGTCAGGGACCTATCTGTGCTTTCTGGTAGGGGGTGAGTAAATCTCAAATATGACTGCATAAAATTACAAATCATTTGGCAGATAAAATAGTATATTTGTTTCAGTGGTGTATTTAGCTATGTATAGCCTACAGTGCAACACAAATATGTGAAACAATATGGAATATATTTAGTGAGCTTTCATTTTGTAAAAATTTACCTGAAAATATTTTTTTCACATGCATATCAACATTTTATTGTGTTTGCTGTGCCATATCACTATATTTAATATACATATTTAACAATAAGGTGCTCCTAATTTTTTTGCTAAAGGACTACCAACCTCATCATGTTTTCTTTAAAATGATTTGCAGAGAAATCTTTATAGACTTCCTCTGAAAAAGAGGAGCAGTCAAAAACATATCAATATGCTGCCAAATCATAAACAGGTCACTGATCTCACTTTTTTCCACAGCAGTCAAGCATTACAGCTTGAATTAAAAAAAAACGACAAACAACGCTCTCCTGTCCTGTGCGGACTGGAATTAACAAAACACACAAGGGCACGAAACTTGACGGTGGCTGTGACATAGATTTGTGCCAAATGTGCAAGAAAGCTTGTTAATAATTAAGCACTTACGTTTGGATGAAGGGACCAGACGAGGGGCAGCCCTGGAGGAGGATCGGGAGTTCCCAAATCAGTGTTCTCGTCTTGTGGCTAATGCGCTGTAAGTGCTAGCCTGTCATGGCTGGGGAGCGCAGGGCTGAGCATCGGAGGTTGGAGGAAGGGTGCTGTGAAGACACCGTCCGTGTAGCTCCTGTGTGGGCAGGAGTCAGAGCAGTGAGGGTTGGACGCTTGGTCTGGCTGGATGGTGATTGAACATCTGTCATGCAGCTGACTAGACAGTGTTCAGTTCGGAAAGCAGTCCTGTCCCTGAGTGTCTGGTTGTGGCGGCGTGTAGAACGTGCAGAACGTCCAACGGTAATGGACGGGAGAAAACTGTTAAAAGAAGGCTGTGCAGGTCAGCGGGTAATAGGAGTGGAGTTTTAAAAGGGCTCTGTAAACACCGGGGGAGCAACGCATTTCGAGAATAATCTCTTTCTCAAGCTTTGGCGGTGTTTCAAGTGGCGGGAATCCGCCGATTTAAAAGTCACAGCTGGGCGGAGCTAAGCGGCAAATGCGCTGATATACATAGTGCCAGAGGTGGAGATGATGTTCTTGTGTTAGCGACTGTGTGCACCGCTGAAAGCAAATGGGTGTCATGTATAATCAATTAAGTACTTTGAAGTGGGTTAGTTAGCTACTTAATTTATTAAAAGAACACTGTTGCCCATCTGAGTGCATAAAAAGATGTTTATTGTCCTGTAAGCAATCCTATGAGGAATGGACAGGGGGGGGGATTCTTTCTTTGTTGGTACTTAAAAGAAGTAAAAAATGATGTTGGAAGTTATGTTGGAATGGAAGTTAAAAGAAGATTAAAAGGAAAATAAAATAAAAAAATGTTGGTTCCAGGTGTGTGTTATTCATTGAGGCCAAAATATTTTGCGTCATACTATGTAGCGTAATATCAGGGGCCAGGACTTTATTTTTTGGGTGGGCGGCTGTGTATGCCGCTGGCCGATGATGGGTGTCTTACTGAGTTATAAGGTTGGCACAGAACACATGAAATGACTGTCTGTATAGGTGTGTCATCGCACTAGGGTGTATCTTGTGGGAGCGTATGTGGCCTTATCCGTCACTGTGTGACGGTGTGTTTGTTTAGAAGATGGTTAAAATGTCCAGTTCCTCATTGAGTCCCTTGGGGGCGAGGGTGTTTAGATGGTAGATCCAGAAGGTTTCCTGTCTACACAGCCTCTGGAAGCGTTCTGAGTGGGAATAATGCTCCGGGATTTGTTCAATGGCAAAATGGCAATGGCAAACGTAAATGCTTAATTATTAACAAGCTTTCATGCACATTTGGCATAAATCTATGTCACAGCCACCCTCAAGCATTACAGGTTGGCCACTGAACAACCTTCAACATGATTATTGGACAATGAAGAAGCATCACATGTACTTATGAGAGCATCACTCTGTTCTCTCTCCTCCTTCCTCATGAAGCTCACAGTGTTAGATTGACTGTACTGTTTGTCTCGCTCTACTGACCCTTCCTTTCCCAGAGTCTTGCAGTGCACAATAGTACAACAAGCTAATAAAAGAAAGGTTTGGGATTACACACCTATGTTAGAGAAAGTTTCAATCTGTCTGTTTGCAATGAGTATGAAATTGGATTACTGGCCTTGTTTCATTCTTTTAACACATACTTGAAGTTAAGCTTTAAATACTTTGGCATAATAATTTGATTGAAAATGCTATTAATATATTAGTACCTAAATCCATCCATCTATGTATTTTAGCAGTCTGTAATCTATTCTGTACAAAATCTATAATAGTGACCTGTGTACTTCTGTTGAAGAGTGTTTAGTTCCAGTTGCTTCAGTCATGCATTAAGATAATAGAACTCTGTAATAGTACTCTATACTTGCCTAAGAATAGGCTATCTTACCACTGGAAGAAACGTTTGCCTGACCTGCAGGCAGGGCTGTACTCACCATTATGGCATTCATGGGACAGTTCTTATGGCAGCCGGAATAGAAATGGCAGCATCAAGCTTCAAAATGTATAAACTGTAATAACTTTTTTTAAACTGCTTTCTTCTAGAAATTTTTGGCAAGTGAACTGTGAGGGGAGAGGGGTCAGGAGATGACAAGAAAAGTCAGAAGACTTAGGGGTCTATTCACGAAGCTGCCGAAGGATCTGGCCGTAGCTTCGGCCGATCCTTCGGCTAGCTTCGGCCCCAGGACCCCTTCGGTTCAGTAGAACCGAAGGGGTGCTGTACGGGCTATTCACAATAGCCCGTACAGCTCCCGATCATGGCCGAGAGCCGGGAGCTGGAGGCTCCCAGAGCGCCCGGGAGAGTTTTTTATTTTTTATTTTACAGCAGCAGAGCCGCCGGACAATAGGAAACTATTGGGCACAGCTAGCTATCACTGATAGCTCCCCACAATCGTTTGCTATTTACTTTTTTTCCTTTTTTCACTCTTTTTCTGCAGCATTCGACTATTCACTCACTGCTGTTCAGGATCTTTAAGAATAGCCCAAACAGCAGTTAGTAGCCTGCCGGGGGTTCGGCTCAGCCGATCCAGATGTTGGATCGGCTGAGTCGAACTCCTTCTGCACTTCGGGTCGGCCAAACATGCTGAGCATGTTTGGCCAACCCGAAGCCACACGAAGCAAGCCGATGAACAGCTGAAATTAGCCGTACCAGCCTGAAGTGAATAGCCAAACAGTGTTCGGCTCACTTCACTTCAGATCGGTCATTCACTCGGCTGCCCTCGGCAGCTTTGTGAATAGACCCCTTAGTATAGTTCAGGAGCATGCCACCATGATCTTCTCTAGTGGTCTGTAAAGCTGAAAAGTAGGTCTGCATATAAAGCAAACAGCACGCTGCATCCAATAGGTTATTCTAAGAGTAGTTTGTGCTAGCATGACACAAGATATGGAGCTTGTTCCAAATAGTTCATAATGTAAATGTGGCCAGGGCAGGATGATCTGTAAGCATGGTAGAGTAATAAAGCATTCCTTTGCTTTTGCTTAGTGAGATAGACCTTCCCTGCAATTATTTATTTATTATGGGTATTTATATAGGGCCAACAATTTACACATTCCTATCAGTCCCTGCCTTCAAGGAGCTTATAATCTAAGGTCCTTATCTCACGTGCATACATACTAGGCAATTTAGACAGGAGCCAATTAACCTCTTGCCGTCCGCCCGTAGTAAAAAAACGGACGGACGGCACTGCAGCATCTGCGGGTTGCCGTCTCCAGACGGCAATTTTTGTCTGCTCGCGCGCGCCCCCTAGCGGGCACGCACGGGCAGAAAAGACCCGCTAAATGCACACACCCGTTACCGGGTGTTTCACATATAGGCGATCGGCGGGTCCATAGCCCGAAAAACCCCCAGTGGTGAATAAATACCACCAAAAGAAAGCTCTATCTGTCCCCAAAAAAGGGTATAAAATTCATTTCAGTACAGCGCTGCATGACGGAATAAATGTCAGTTAAAGTACCGCAGCGCTGAATACTGAAAAATGGCCTGGATGGGAAGGGGGTTTAACACCGCGGATGTCAACTGGTTAATCTGCCATCATTTCTTTGGAGTCTGGGAGGAAACCAGAGTACACGGAGAAAAACCCACACAAGCACAGGGAGAACATACAAACTCCTTGCACATAGCATCCTGACCAAGATTTGAAGCAGGGACCCACACTGCTGGAAGGCAGAAGTGCTAACCACTACATCACCATGCTGTCAATTTGTTTGAGTGTCAGTTAATGGCCATTTCCATTGGGGAATATCATATAGGCCAAATCTTAGCCAGGTATAAAACATAATAAGTAGTGAGAGACCCTTTAAGGCATCCATTTGTATTCCAACTGACAATTGTCAATCCATGTATGAGCGGTCACTGACACTTGAAACTTCCATTCTGCAGGATGGTCTGTGTGGACTTTCCATTCTGCAGTCGAGCAGTAAAGATAGTCCCCATATACCTGCTGTCGTTGTCCCTGAAATGATCTGCAGCCTCACTTCAACTGCAGAACACCCTGATCTGGCAATCACCATGCATGGTCAAATATGTTACCAAGGTAAATCCACACAGATATGTCAGAATTAATGTATTGCTGCAATTCACTAAAGGTTTTGCCATTTTACAATGATATATGGATGAATTAGAGGACAAGACACAAACAATAAGAAAACCGTCAAAGCACATAACAGCACAAAGTACTAATTAAATTTGCAGGGGGAATCTTCATATTTAGAAGCCCTTCCAGTAATTTAAGTCCGAGAGTGAGGCACCTCTACAGCATATCAAATAGCAGATGAAAAGTTTTGTTGACTGATTAAAAGTTGAAAGAAATCCACAGAGGCAGAGTAAAAAAAGTGAAGGTGAAACATAGAGAAGGGCACAGGAGCTCGAGCCCCCTGTATTACTAATCTAATTTCCATAGAATGTTCCCATGATGAGTCGAGGAACCTGTGTAGTTCTCAAGAAAATGCCTTGAGGCACCGGGGGTTGTTTGATGCCTTCATTCAGTATTTTTAATGCAGTATGTAATAAAATATAAAGCAGGGACTCAGGGGCTATAACTCACTGTGTGACGAATGTGGTCAATCTTTGAAGTTTCTTTTCCTCTTTCTTTTTAAATCCATTCCTAATTTTATTATTTTTCACTTTATTTCTATTGCTGTTTTAAAATGCTAAAAAGAAAATGCATAAGAAGTTTTCAGTAAAGATTAGTGCCAGTGACTTTGTTCTAAGCCTATTATAAGTTGAACGCAGAACAGTTCCTGTTCTTAAAGGAAAACTCAACTTTTGTTAAACATTATAAAATTGCTACACTAACAATTTTGTAATTTAATGTAATTAAAAATGACTTTTCTATTTCAATTTGATGTCATTGTAGTTTTCTAAAACTGTTTAAAAAATCAATGCAATAAGGGAACCTGGAGGTCTTATCTACACCATTGATTTATAGAATGTCCACCAAAATGTTACCTACTGCTTGTGTGACTGGCTCACAGATTTGTCCAGAAGTCTGCACTAAGATGCAAGTAACATTGTATGCATTCTCTGCAACTGAAAAGGCCATATTTGGTAAGACACTCCCTGGGGTTTAACTACTTCTAAAGAGATGTAGACATTGTAACTTTCCTTTTCTCAAAAGTTTAAAAACAACAAGAAAAGAAGTGTGGAAAAGAAGGCAAATGAAAGGTAAGACGGAAGGGAAAGAATAACAGTAGAAAAAAGAAGAAAAGAGGTCCTGAGGGATCAAACAGGAGACAACTACAAGCCCTAAAGAAGGTGGTCAGATCTAGGGAAGTGTGCATAAGATATCCACGACTGCCAAATTATAAGAAATCGGGCATGTTTATCATCCGAAGTTGCGCTAAGCTTTTCAGTGATCATAATGCCAGACAATCTGTTTTCAACCGCTTCAAACCTCAATGTTAAGGTTTGCGAGGCTCTAGCAATAGCAAGTCTGGGGGGTGAGAAACAAATGCTGACCTAATGTTCGTTCCACACGTGGCAAAATTAAATTAGGCTTATTAAGAAGAGCTTTGAGCGGGTTTTTCTGAATGTTCATATGCAACAAAGTATGAATAAAATGACACACCCAAACCCAAAGCATGGAGACTATTGGACAAGTCCACCAAATATGAACCATCGTACCTGGTTGGGAGCATGCCTCGAAAACATTTGTTGGGATAATTGGAAATAAAACTCACGAGGCGTGTAGGTGTGTAATACCATCTGTAAAGTACTTTGTAGGAATTCTCAAAAATAAGAACATTCCTAGAAGATCTCGCAGTTGCCTCCCAAAGTGGATTCCTGGCAGTCCTCAGTAGTTATAGAAATGCCAAGATCCTGCTCCCAATGTTGTTGGAATAATTAAGGAGTAGTTTTACTAGATAACAATGATTGATAGAGCAATGAGATCATGCCCCAGCATAAGGATCTGAGTGGCATCTATACTTAAAAGGAGGACACTGCAACTTTCCTAATTAGAACACCAAAAGTACTTTAGGTGGTTATAATGAACACTCCTATTCAGGAATACATCTGGAAAGGAGATGGTGAAACAAACAGCCTTTTTTTAGAATAGAAAAAGGTGAGAATATGCAGCAATGTTTGTTAAAATCATTGCAATGTACATAAATCACCCAAAGGGGATATTTTTTTCTCAACAAAATTGGAGTTACACTTACAGCAAGGGAGTCAGCATGACAGTTGGACAACTACTATTTTCAGAAGGCAAAGATAGCTATGTCAGTCTTATAGCTAAACTCCAGACAAACAGCTTAAAGTGAAAAATCTTCCAGATCTGTATAGTAATCCAGTGTGAAACAACTCCTGCACACTTCATTCATGTTTCCGCATGGCAGCGCTTTACATTGCACTGCGGTGATTCGACCTCTGGTGGTGTACAATGCACTGTATGATATATGATATGTTGGCTTTTTACCATAACCCACTGCACAGCTCATCACATCAGTGTTGTGGTGTCAACAGGCACATAGAAAACAACTGTTTTCAATGGCACTAGTGGTGACTGTCACTGGTTCAGTGTGGAAGAACACCAGTCACCGCTCTATATGTGAAAGGGCCCTAAGTCTTCCTGATGAGTTGGGTGCTGCCTGTAGATCTTGTCAAGTCAGCAAGTTGCTATATTGCCCATATAGACCTAGTCTCAGAAGGTCTTTTGCAGAAAGTGGCATTTGAAACAGAACATACCAAAAGTCCACTGGGAAACCAACACTCTCCCTGCAGCTCCCACTCACTGCTTCCTTTCTCTGACCTTATGTACCTCTCTTTCCTGCAGTCATGTGAGGTCATAAGGCAGAACTAGTTAGAGCTTTGGGGAACCCAGGAGATCAACAATCTCAGAAGTATTAGTTTCCCATTATACTAAGAGGGGTCATTTTGGCATTCAGAATGGTGCTTGGCAGGGCAGGCACAGAGTAAGCCATGTATTTACTGCCAACAGTACTTACAAAAAAAACTGTGACAGAGTTGCTTTCAGTATGTTTTTCATGAATATATAATTAGGTTAAAAGAGGATATTTTACATCTATGTGCACTTCTGCTTTGAATTGATGATTTTCGGAGAGTGCTGACCCCCCTCCATTGTACTTGCAATGTGCTGCATCCTCTACTTGTCCACATCCAATCCAGCGATGGTTGAATGGCAATTCTCAGGGTGGGTTTTCTGATGATGACAACAGCTGGAAATCTATCCATTGTACTTGCAGACTTTATTCAGACAAACAGAAGACAAGTTGATCACTAGCACACACTGTAGTAAAGCTTCTTATTCATTTGCTTTTTTAAACAGTCACATCATGTCCCAAGAACAACAACAGTCGTTGTTGTTCTTGTGACATGATGTGACTGTTTAATAAAGTGAAAGAATAAGAAGCTGTACTATGGTGTGCGTTGGTGATCAGCTTGTCTTCTGTCTGAAGTTTTGCACGGCGCCAACCGTGGCATCACTGCGAGCACCACAATCTTCACAGGTCGCCATGCTTATGGAGTGCAGGTGACTTCTGACATTATTGTATTTAGACCAATTCTGCATTTCTACAATTAAAGTGTATCTGAAGTAAAAATGTTTTTTTTTATTTTGTTGGATAGAGTAGGGAAAACCTTTCCTTTTTTTTTCTCTGCCCTGATCTGCAGATTTCTCCTAATTTCCTATCCCAGAGACAAAATAGGAAGTGCAGGGAAAAGTAAGAGTAAATCCTCTCTTAGGCGGTTGTCATCCGAATAGGTGTTCCCATTGTAAGATTTCCTTGCACATACTGTTTTGGTGACAGTCATAAAAATGTGGATTTACCTTCACTTTCTGTCTGTGACAATGACCATCAAGACAAAAACAGAAAATAGGAATTTTTGCAACAGGGACAAAGACTGCAATAAAATCCCCTTCCAGACTCTATGCAAAATGTAGAAAAAAATCTTTGTTATACTTTAACAAACAGTTGTCTTACAAGAGTTGTGTTTGCCATGTCATTACTAAATTGCTTAACTTTCAAGGTGAGTTTTTATTAGGTCCCACAGTGCTGTATTTACATAACACCAACCAACTTTCCATGGTTTACTGCCTCCAAACTTGAAAGGAATATAGGGAATAATCTTACAGCTGATTACATTGATCCTCATAAAACAGTCCACCGTAAATCACCCAGAATTCATTGTTTGCAGATTGGGAGCAATGTGGATGTACATGCTCTCCTTCATGTATTCCAATAAATAGAGGAAGAATAAAGGTTTACAGTATACCAGCCAAATGAAAAATTTAATATTGAGATGCATGCAAGTTAGCCAACCTGCTCAGTAGCTGAGCAGCATTAATATAGTACATCAGACACCCACTGAGAACCCCTGTTTGTAATGCAGGAAAGGAATTACACCAACTGCTGGCTTCTTACAAACTTTCACATTCAAAAACTCTCATGTAAAAAACATCTCAGTAGAGATTACTGACAGCCACCAATAAGATCCACATCTTCTTTGGAAGGTTGAATGTTATTGGTAATGCTAGCTGCAGAAAGAAAGGATGTTATGCAGCACAATCTTCAGAAAGTACACTTACACAGAACATGTGAGGTGCACTCTGGATTCTGAGTGCATTAAGAGCTCAGATTAAGCATACACTTTTGGTAGGTAAACAGAACCTTTTCATAGATATCTGTAAATCAGACAAAAAAGACAGACAACTGAGGAGAAAATAGGGACAGAGGGATTTGGTTCCACATGAGGGACAGTTGGGAGGTATGGGATTGGTGCATGAGCCTTGTTGGAAATACAACAGTTTATGCTTTGCTTTTGTAGAATTGTCTTCTCAGCACTAGATGGCGCTGTAGTGCAAGTCTATGCTGTCTATGGTATATATGTTTCCTGTTTGATGCTGAATTCCTGTATACATATATGCAATGTACTTCTAAGCAAGTAAAACTTAATTCAACATTCTTCAAGATCTCAGTGCTTCATCTAAACACATAACCAGCAAGGCTCAATTACATAGTTGCATAGTTACACATAGTTAGTCAGGTTGAAAAAAGACACAAGTCCACCGAGTTCAATCCTAGAGAATTCACAATGCTTTAACACCAGGCTAAGAACCTTTTCAGCCATGTGATTGCAATTTTCATATTATTATTGATTTAACTTAAAATAAATATCCTGGTGTGTAAGCTTTGCGAATTGAGCTATTGTGTGACTTTTATGATTTGAGCATATAGTAGTTGTTATGCTTACTTAATAGCTTTAGTAGCTCAGTTTGTCTCCTGGAATTTCTTAGTTTATACCCACAGTGATTTTCTTTGGGCCCCTTTACACTATAGCAATCCATTGTGGAGCATTACAGCATTCATGCTTAAAGCATTGCTAAATAAATAAACCATTTATTTAGAATGGGCTGCCAATGCATGGCACAAAAACACACAGGAAAGGTTTGGGGTATTTGTACCAATAAAATATGTTGGTCTGGTGGCCCTAACTAGAAATACTTTACCACTCGCATATTTTTGTGGTTGCCATTTTTCTTTTGCTGGATTTAGTGTGGGGACAAACTGGGGGCTTCACCTGCCATAGTGATGTTCTGGGATTCTGGTGTGTCCTCTGTGCCTTTTAGGATAAATAGGCTACCTCCAAGAATACCTGCACTTAATTTATCCATTGCTATATATCCTCCAAGATGGAGGCTTTCATAGATTAGAGTGTCACTACACATAGGGATCTTAACGAGGAAGTGTGGTTTCCACATAGTTTGCAAAAGTTTTGCAACTAAAATCTCTGTCTTTAATTGCAAATTGTTAGACAATGTAAATTATGTTTTTGCATGCTAGCTGGTAAGTGTGCTGGGACGTTTCTGTGTTTGTACTGTGGAAAGCCCTTCCATGTGCACCTTACTTTAAAAGCTAGTCATAATTTTATTAGATTTTTGTTTTGTTGTGTAGACATTAGAGCATGCAAGGCAACTATATTATTGAAAATTGGGAGAACAATTTTCCAATCTTGTGTTAATAATTTGAGGCATGAATTCCCATACACACACTCTATCTTGTGGAAAGTGTTCCCAAAAGAGTGAACACTTTTAAAGCTGGGGTTAGGGAACTTCACTTCATTCATGATTTTTGGAATGGGTTGTCCAACAAGCTCATATAGGTGTAAAGGTCAGGTGTCCACAACCTTTTGGCCGTATAGTATAGCTATAGCAATGGGATACAGGGAGGGAATCATGGAATTTTGAAAAACATAATAGATCGCTGTTGTAAAAATGTTGGATGTTATACATGAATGCTGTATTTAGTCAATGAGAATGGATTGTACTTAACCACAAATGCAAATATATTTTTTTTTAAACCCAATCAGTATGTGCAATTACTGTTATTTTTGTTGACTAAGTCTAGTAAGGAAACCAGCACATCCCATATGCTTTTTACAGATGGCACACAATCTAAGTGATGAATCAGCAGGCTTTCCACCACAGTTGGCTCACCATAAATAAAACACTAATGCAAAATGTGTACTTGAAAAGATTTCTGGCAGTCTATTCATAACGTGTGTTTTTAATTTGTGTTAATTCATTTTTGATAGAGATCTTTCCATTATTATTAGTGTTGTACAATATATTTGTATTCACTTCCTGCATCAGAACACCACTACAATACAGTACTTTAGAGAACACATACAACCATTTACATCCATCACCTTTAGATGATTATAAGATAATATACATGTAACAATCTCACACACATAAGGGCAGACAGTTTTTGTAGTAGAGACTGGGTTCAATTTCTACACAGCAAACAAAGGCCCTGGCTTCCATTCACCTGCCCGTCATGCTATTGTCAATGGCACATCATCTGGTACAATAAAAGGTTCAAACTTGCTCCTCTCCCACCAGAGACATGAGGCCACACTTACATTGATGTTATCTCTGCATTGCTTGTTCAATTGTGTGGATGCCATTATACACTGTATACTTATAGGTCATACACTCTGGGTCTGTAAACCTAGAATTAAGTTCTCATTCTCTTTAATTCCTGGTTGTATCAGTATTGTCTGATATTTTTTCTTCAACCCAGTTTATGGATGTTAACTTGGTCCTACTTCAGTCTCTAAAAATATTTTTAAAAATAGCTCTATCAGTATGGTAATGTCATGTACCTTAAGGGAGTCTGAAGTGTCGAGGGCGGCCTCTCTCGCAACTTTGGTCCTGGGGCACCTGGAGTGGGCACAGGGGCACATAGGGGGCAGGAGTGCCAGTTGAAGACAGATCCGCAGAGCAGGAGATGCAGAGATGGGTTCAGGTGCAGGCAGGCAATGGATAAAGCAGAATCGTCAGGACAGGCCAAGGTCGTCAACATGAGGGAAATGCAGTACCAGGGGATGAAGCAGGAACAATGTCAGGAATAAGCTGAGGGCACTGGAGAGAAGCAGAAGGGTAAAGCCAAGCTGGGTCAATAACAGAATAGATACTCAGGAACACGATGCAGGAGCTCACAGGAAAGCTGACAAATCTGACAGCAAAGGAGGTTTGTTAATCACAGCGTTTATAGCCCAGAGGGCGCCAAACACTCAAACAATACATTGGCGTGCACACGAATGCAAGTACGCATGCACGTTCACACAGAACGTGCTGCACCTGATACAACTCTATAAACTGCACCATGCGCATGCGCAAACCGCGGTGTAAGAATCCTGGCTCCGGCTCTGGTTCTGGCTTCCTGACAGGTAATATAAATTTTGATCTCAGTATAGATCTGTTGATTTGGTATGAATTTGACCTCAAATATCATGCGGATCTTATTACAGTAAGTAACAAGGATACTCACAGACAGAGGTGGGGGAAAGCAGAACAGTCCACTGGTTACCAATTAATAACGGCTATAATTTCTTCCATAACATTGCAGCTAAATATGTCAGAAAATGTTTTATGGCTCCATTTTTAGCAAATGTTGTAACATGCATTTCTAACTTTAATGCCATTATAGTTTACTTTTTTTTTTTACTAGAATAAAGTATGTGTGGAGTTTACTAGATATATGTGGCCCCTTTAAGGTTTATACCACTAAATTTGACACACTGCTTCATTTTAGTCACGGTTGATCTACAGTAAGTGTTCTTCCAGCATAGGGGGAAGAGTATTTAGTACTCACCTCATATATCCAAAAGTGACTTCACTGGGCCTTCTTGCAGGGTCCTGGGATTGCTAAGGATCCCAAATCTCACTAAAATAAACTCCAGCAGGAAAAAATACATTAGCATAACTCTTTTTAAAGTAAAGTAAGCACTGGGAGTGTGGTGTTGGAGTGCTTAGCTAGTGTAAACAATGTGAAATGTCTAATTCATGCTTTTTGCATATTTTTTTTTGTTTCCATTACTTTTTTTCTTGATCCTAATCAAGGAAAAATTATAAAATTAACATTTCACTACATGTAGAGCACTATAATATATACTGGTTAAGGGGAATTGTTAAAAAAAAGCTTTGAATATAAGGGGTAGTATAGTATATATAGCTTTTGTGGCCTATAAAGTACATCAGTCCATTAGTCATTTTAGGCACTAATAAATAAAGCAAAGTACCATTCAACATCTGACAAAATAAACTCTGTTTTATTTATTCAATCAGATACACTCTCACAAACATACACTGCTTTTGAAAAAGTTAGTTTCAGTCTTCCATAATGTCCTTTTAATGACCAATGAGCATATGGCATATGTGTTATCCCCTGTTCATTATTACTTCCTGTCTGCAATCAAGAAAACTGCTGGCTTCAACGTCCCATATTTGCCGGTTATGTGAATGTCATTCTGCTGCTTTTCGCTAATTTAACCTTCTATAATTGCATCCCGGCCGCATGCAAATAACGTGCCACAAATGAAGAGACACCAATGAATTCTCATTAGCGGCACTTATTGTCACCTCTTATTCTTTGCACACGTTTTAAATTCTCTATTTCTAGTTCCAAAAGGGACTGAACCTTGAATGGTAGTCAATTACGATGAAAGTCTAGGCTCTGTTCTTTTTGGTCAATGCTCCTGCTTTATGGGATTTTATGTTGATTAGGGAATCAGAGGCTACAATCTGTTTGGGAAACTGATAACATGCTCCTGCTGTAGATGTTTCTGCTTTTTCTATTCAATTAGGCAGCTCGCTTGTGTTTCGCTGAGTGCAAAACAAGCGAATTGGATGCTTTTTGCCATGATGAACTTCAAAGGCGGAACACCTGCTTTCAGGAGCCAGAACTGCAGATGCTCTTCTACTGGAAAGGAAGATTATACTACAAATTTCATTTACTGCATGAGATCTGTTAGACGTATGAATTGTGTTTTTATTTTATGTGTGACAGTGTTGAGAACCAAATTATTTTCTGTCATGAAATAGAGAGAGGTTGCAGTCAATACAGCAAGATGTAGAGGGGCTTCTAATGAGCCACAACAAAACAACCATTGTTGTTGTTTTTTTTTGGTACTGAGTACAACTAAGCTTCCAGAAGGATTCTACATGTAATTTCTACTTCAGTGGTAGGATTATATCAGCCTGCACTAATTTATCCAATAGATACTTGCTTCTTTGGGCAGCTGTTCCTTATTAAAGTAAACCTCAACTATTCATGACCCACATATGATGAAACAATGCATACGCAGAAGCTACATACAGTGAAAACTGAATTGCAAATTCACTAAATTCAGAGATATGGGAAGCTGAAGTTGCATGCAAATATTCTTCTTATCAATGTCAAGCTTGACCACACATCCTCCTGCCACCCAGCATTTCCACTGGTTCTTTAAAGAAGAAAGCTCTGCTTGGATTATTTTTCACAGCTCAGTTACCCAACTCCCACAGTTGTTTCTTTTTTATCCCACGCTTTTGTGTGCACTTTCCCAACACAAAACTTGACTTCCCTTCCAGTTCTAGTGCCTGTCCAGATACTTGCGAGAGTGTGCCCCCTCTCTCTGCATTCTCGTGACATTGCTTATGTCTGAAAAGTTCAGAGATAGTGAGATACGAACTGTCAATCAAGAGGCTATCTCCTTTCCAGATCATGATCGGGAATGAAGAGTGAACTGTCAAAGTCTGTATCGCGGTCTTAACTGTACACAGGAGCATGGGATAAATGGTAGCATAAAACAAAGTGGAGGAACCTGAGTCAGCCAATACATTCATATACATCTCCTGTAAAACAAATCTGCTATATTGCTCGGATGCAAGACATACAATACGCAAATAGTAACATACACTGTGAAAGTTATGTGACTGAGCTGTGAAAAATAATACAAGGTGAGACTTCTACTTTAATGTGATTTGCATTGGCTTTTCCCAAAAGGGAGAAAGGGTAATGCTTGTTGGTCTTAGACCTACCATGCCAATTACTGGCCACTTATTGGTTTTGTAACACTCCTACAAGTATATATGTTTGCCTCATGTTGACATTATATGATCATTAACCCAGATCTAGCCATACATTTTGTTGTTTTGGATGAATAGTCAACACTTTAAAAAATTCTAATTGTTTTCCTTGACCCACTTTATGACATTTCTTCCCATTCACCATCTTTTTGGGTCAGACAAAACAGAAAAAGGGAGAAAACCTTCCTACTTCCTGCCGATTTGACATATGTCAGATGGAACCAGAAGTGAGAGAAAATTCCCACCGAATAGGGACACTGACAGCAACAAAAAACGATGTTCTAGTAGAGCGGAGACATTTTTGTAAAATTGTATTTGCTTTCTGTGCTCTCTATGCAGATTTCTCTTTACTTTCCGTGTTTGTTGTCAGTCAAAATGGAAAGTGAGAGAAAATCTCTTTAATAGGGACACAAAAAGGGACAGAAATGTCTCCTTGATGACATGACATATAAACCTGAGGTTCTAATCCTTTCTCACTATGTCCAAAACTATTAACATTTTTGTCTGGAGTTTGGCTTTTCAGTATGTGCATATATTTAGTATTGTACAGTAGGGGCCGGTTGGAGAGGAATTACTTTGAAACAAATGGCCAGCTTAAACACATATTACAACATACAGTATGTAAGCCATTTTATCGTAAATGTTGCTAGAAGTATATAAGGACATATAGCAGTTTGCAGAGGGTTGACTGAGTGTACAACAAATGACCCCACATAGTGCCTGTCTAGATTTTGCACCAGTAGGGAGAAACATCTGACCAAGAATTCTCTTGTTATGGTCTGGAAGGTCAAGTAAGGTAACCAAAATCTGCATTTTGAACATTTGTGTGGCACCTGCACAAATATCTCTAAAAGATCAGACAACCAAGCCCAAGGCAAATCTGGGTAGGGTGGATGGCTTGATGTTAATATATGAGAGTCTTTGCTTGGAGTACCCAAGGGGGTTTTGCTTAAGGGACCTTTCTAAATGTTATTGGAAAACACTGTCCAAGTAGTGGGCTTGGCCTGGAGGAATTGTGGTAGCTCTAGCAAGAGGCCAACCTGGATTTGTGGAAATCGAGAGAATGTAAGACAACATATACACTGTAAAATAGTGACATACAGGAGCAGAGGACTCTGAAAAAGTTAAAGGAGAACTATGGGGTCAGTGATTTTCCCCATAGTTCTCCTTAGAGGACACAAACTAGCATCCTCCCGTTACCCTAATTCCAAAAGATGTCACCAGCACTCCAAAAGTAGATTCAATATATTTTAATGACAACGGTCATTCAAAATCACAAGTACTTTCGGGGCCACGTTGGGTCCCCGTCATCAGGCTCAGAATAACACACTGTGCAACCCAAAAGGTTTGGGTTGCACAGTGTGTTATTCTGAGCCTGATGAGGCTCAGAATCACACTGAGCCCACTGTGCAACCCAAAAGGTTTGGGTTGCACAGTGTGTTATTCTGAGCCTGATGACGGGGACCCAACGTGGCCCCGAAAGTACTTGTGATTTTGAATGACCGTTGTCATTAAAATATATTGAATCTACTTTTGGAGTGCTGGTGACATCTTTTGGAATTACTACTTGACTACACGGTGCCTCCGTGGTC
>NW_017307982.1:169005-224632 GCF_000935625.1 Nanorana parkeri
CGATCTACTGTGCCGACCTGTGACAGTCTCATTGTCACAGATCGGCTAGAACTATGAGGTGAGTGAAAAGCACTCACCTCATAGTTCTCCTTTAAAGGATAATGATTGAGTTGAGTTATTGAGTATGTTTGATGTACCCTGAGGCCTGCAAAGCTTTGCCACCAAAAGCCCTCTGATTGCGGATAATGGATACTGTAAGAGTAGTGCACAGACATTTGTAGTAAATACATATTGTACCTAGTAGTTTACTGCAGGGCAATTATTTAGGGCTGAATATTACTGCTGCGTTTTTTTTTAAAAAAGCATTACTGCCCAAGCTGTATTTTCTGTCACATGTCTTTGTGTGAGAACAATGTCACTACATTTTAAAGACCATTACAGTATATCAGCTGCTTACACCTCACTATATTTCATTTCTAAATTTTCTGATTATCAAGTGACAGAGCCAGGGTCTCTAAGTGTAAGAATATGAGGGTCAGGTGGGACTATGAACATCAGCTAAATGGTTATTGCTAGTGCATTTACATATACACCCTCAAGAATGTCAACACGTTTGGCCCTTTAAATGAGACTTATGCTAACATTTCCAAATGTTTGCCTTTAAATAAGCACGTTCCTTAAATACTGTAAGTGAAATAAACTGCCTAAATGTGTATCTATGACTCTAAAGGCTTTAGTTAGTTTTCTGCTGAAGAGACTCAGAGGACTGATGTCAGACAAAGCCAATTAGTAGCTCTGTCTGAACCGCAAACTCATAACCAAGAAGTAGCCTGGAAAAAAGAAGCATATTAGCACTTTGTGAATGCATAAAATGCCTATCTGTGTCATTTACAATATTTTGTACATGTGGAGAATTGCTTGATTGAGTAAAATTGGTGCTATTACTGAATATTTGAAGTACATCTGGCAGAAATGTCACCCAGGATTTCCATTCTTGATAACAATATTTAAACAGTTTGCATATTGCCTGCAGTATTCATATTATGGGACTTACGTTATCTTTTCAGCAGAATTAATTAATTTATATAGAATATCACGGACTTTTAGGTGGTCTATAATTACCAAAGAATGTTTTTTATTTTTCTTTGGTTTCTGTCACTAAAAGGTTTTGGTTGTGGATACTATTTCTTTTGAGAAACCATCAAAATGTTTTTCTGTAAGATAACAAAGTTTTGCTCAATTTTTCTTGAATATCCTGCAGGGTGCCATGAAGTGGAAGTAAATTGCTGATTTTCAAAATTAAAAAAATTGAGCCCCAGGAGCACAGCATATTATCACATTACGCAGACGTACCTACAGAAGTAGGTGCATCACCTGCAGCGCTGGTCCCTCTGTTTATGGTGTTTCCATATTCTCCTGATCTTCTTCTGGATTCTGAGTCATTGGCTGCTTGATTGGTTCAGCATGTGCACAGGAGTTACTTCATCTCAGCAAGCATCTTGCAAGACTGTGTCTTAAGCTGCGTATGTGCAGCTACGTATACAGTTGTAGGCAAAAGTGTTGACGGGCAGTGAGAAACATCTATGACAGAAGAGACTCTCTTCTGCCATAAAAAAAACAGGCACTTTTGACAATTTGGACTTTACTTCTGATTTAGGTGTTCTTGTTTTTTTTGTTGATTTAGTCTATTTAAAGGCACTATGCTGAAATTAATTGCATTTGAAGCTTTCTCCCTTTTTATTACTTTTTTTTGGTCATACAATTAAAGATCCTTAATATTTTAAAGTGACATCAAACTCAGGAGTTAAATCTTAAAAATGCATTCACATACCTCAACTATTAACAATACTGTACCTTATTTATGTATTACTTGGCTGTAGATTCTCAAATCATCTCTGAATTCATGCTGACACTGTCCTTCCTTCTGGAGTGTGGCTAGTTTTGTTCGCCATGGTCCCTGAATGTCTTGTAAAGTAGCCACCGCTCCAAGCTCACTCCCAAGATGGGCTATAATCTCGTGTTTAGTTTACTAATTTGTATTTAGATTGTAGTCCATCACAGGAGCAAGCTTGGAGCGGTGGCTGCTTTACAACACACACAGAGACCATGGGGAACAAAAGTAGCCACTCTCCAGAAGGAAGGACAGTGTCAGCACCAATTCAGAGATGACTTGAGGATCTACAGCCGAGTGATGCACAAATAAGGTACAGTATTGATAATAGTTAACTGCTGTGTTTTCTGTCTCTTTAAATGTATTTTTTGATGACACAGATTGTAGTGCAAGCTTTCAAGGCATGCTGGTGTCTTCTTCAGGCAATATAAACCAATAGTAACAAATATGAGTGTAAAACATGAAACAACAAAGCTATACGTATGTTATCGACTTGAAACACATGAAAGGCATTGGGTGCTAAAACAATAAGTATAAAGAGATATGGATCAATGTCTTTGTGAGACGAAGAAGCCATCCTGTCACACTTCACACTGAAATGGGAAGTGGTGAAAGTGTGAGTCTTATATATTCTTTAGATGTGCCAATGTATCCGGGATGATGGTTCACAGAAAATTGCACTGGCACATAAAGTTTCTGTCTCTGTTTAGGTCTTTTTAAACCTCCTTGTATTTCGTTTTTCTTTACTTTTTTCTATTTCTTGTTTATCGTTTTAATTCTTCCTTCTTTCTATGTTGTCTATTTTGTTTTGCTTTTTACTACATAATATGAATTCACTAGAGCCAGTTACACTTGAAGATTATCACACACAACAGATCGTATAACTTTGGGAATCATTAAAGAAAAACTCTGGGCAAAACGTTATTAACCCTTGCACATCTCCACACTGCACGGGTTACCTGCTCGTTTTAGTTTTAGGGAGGAAAATAAAAAAGTTATACTCACCCAATCCTCAAAGCTGGCTGGCTCTTAGAACAGTTGGTCCAGCCTTGCTCCCCCTCTGATGCAGAGGTCTAAGGTCCCTGAGTCAGCATGTTCTATACACAGTATAGGACGTGAGGACACCATGGGACATAGCATCAGTGGAGCATAGGAGGAGAGAGGCTGGAGAGAATCCTGTCACAGCTGGCTAGCTCAGAGGATCAGGTGAGTATAACTTTGTTATTTTCCACCCTGGACCAAAACAATCAGGTAACCCTTGCAGTTTGGAGTTAGCCCCGCCGCAAGGGTTAATAAAAGTGTTGCCCAGAGTTCTTCTTTAAGACATTCCATTCCCCATCCCAATGCTCCTATCCCCATGTATTCCCTGATATTAAAAGTAAAGTTGCCCTTTAATTTATGACATCTAAAATTATTTGCATAGGGCAGCAAGCGCTTTGAGAACAATTGTACATAGAGTGTATTTTTCTTTCTCTAAGCCCTCAAATATATTTTGTGCGCATGTGATTCCTATAGAGATTGGTAATCCTACAGGCAGCTTTCTGGGATTAAGTTGATCTACAATACTGGTAAACAAACATGAATAAATAGGTAAGAAAGAGTTCACTGTCTTTCCCAGCAGGATTAGGAACTAGATCATAAAAGTATGGCAGACAGAGTGACGAACGCACGCCATGCCTTTCTCTTCCATACCTACACTCCAGATAAATGTATTTTACTTTGCAGTGCTATTGATCTGACTTCTTTTATGAACACTAAATCCCATGGAAAAAAGTTACAGAGCAAGGTCGCATTTAAAAACATTTTACTTCTACGCCTTAGCTTGGAAAAAAAAATGACAGAGGGGATTTTTTTATTTGATTGTTTATAGAGAGCTAAAGGCTTAATTAATTACATTTATTGAGGAGATTTTTTTCTCATTTAATGTGGCGGGAATGGGATGGTAACTTAGGTCATCGAAGGTGAGAGATAAGCAAACGCAGTCAAAAAGTAGGTGAGGAAAGTTTAATTCCTGATTTAGAAACATGCCAGAAATAATGGTGCTATATCGCAGGTATAAAGGGAGCTGTATGAGGGCTGCTTGTTAAGTCTGTAATAGAGAGAAGATAAAGTCTGACACAGAGAAAACTGTTATGGTGCTGTCTTTCTTTAAATTACTTTATTTAAAGCGGAACCTGGGCAAACAGCTAAATACACAAATTAAATAAATATATGAGAGCTCTTCTATCTGCCACATGATTTATAATTCAGTCCATCCAATCCTGAGACTGACAAGCCCTTACACTCAGTGCACCCAGCACAGAGACCGGATTTTTCTCTATTGCAGTTAACTAACACAACTATTGCCTTTGCCACTATACTGTGATTGGACAACAAAAGATAAGCAACAGATTGATGAGTTAATCTCTCTGTCACTCTTCTCTCTCCTACTGTCATCATCTGTTAGCACATGAGCACTGCAGCACCTGATTGGCTCCTTGTGCTGCGTCTTCCTCCCCTAGTATGAGTTTTGCTCTATAGGGCATTGAAAGTGACTAAAACAAAATCAATTTTAGATGTAATTAAAAAATGTATAAGCAAAAGTACCCTGTGGGGGAAATGAAACAAAAATGATCAGAAGATCCAGAAGTATAGGCTGCTGAAATTATGTAAAAATCCCAAACGTTCCTGTATATAGCAAGCTTTGCCCTGCCCTTCCTAACCCCTAAGGCTCCTCATTAGTCTCTTAATGTGACAGAGGGCTCCATTGACCTGTTGAGAAGCTAAGGTTAGAAGGTTGCTGTGGTGCTCATCTCTCACAGGAAAATAAAGTTTGACATGCAGTTTCATTGAAAGAAGATATAAAGCCTTACTAGATGACATTTAGTTTTCTTAACCACTTTGTATCAGAAACAACTGCTATAAAATACAGCTTTCACCATTTCTTAATCCTTTTTATTTTCTCTCTGTGCTGCTGATTTACTGCAGAATCTTTGCAGCCACTTCCTGCCCACATATACTTGCTTTGTGTTTGGCTAGACAAGGCAGAATATTGCAATGTGTGTAAGCATGTGTAGCCATCTTGTCTTGACTTGTATTGTAACCGTACCGTCCTTATATTTTAGAGCACTTAGCAAACAGATGGCACTTTATAAATACTGAATACTGAATAATAATAATACTAATGGCTGCTGGTAGACTCCACTTTGGGCACATCTGGCACCATTGGGTTACAGTTGGCACCCCATATAAATAAGTTCCTTGAAGATTCAAACATTTGAACAAACAATTGGTCAAAAATACCCTGGTCCATCTTTCCTTGTTTTTATCCCTGTTTTCTCTGTATTCTTTCCAGACAAATATCAGCCCTTATTATACAGTAATTTTCATAAAAATCCCCAACAATACTCTTAGGAAACCCTAATTTATAAATATCCTTCCCAAATAAAAAAAAAGTTGGACCCTAATTTGAAAGATCATTTTAGAGTTGGAGTAGAGGCTGCTTTCTACAAGCCAGCAAGACCTAGGAAATCTTCACTTGACCTCAGTGAGTCTCTTCCTTTTTTTGTGTAATCTCTTTTAGCTACATACGTTCATAGCAATAATAAGCCCTGGTTAATAGGGTCCAATGAACCACCAAAATGAGTTGGATGTTATTGAGAACTGTAATTGTGGCAAATAAAGCTTGATACATTTTAGTTGCATTCTCATTGTTTGAACTCCTTTACGTAACCACAGCAAAAACACTCCTTTGATGTTGATAACATTTATTATAACTAAGGAACTGTTGGCAACAAATTCTTCACTTATACATGTTGATTGTCTCCTTACTACTACTGGAAATCAACAGGCAATCTTATGAAGAAGGATCAATATATATATCATATACAGTATGCACAGGTGAGATTCCACAGATGTTATCAAGAAAAGATTAACCATAAGTCATGCTAGGTGTGTGCATATAGGCACTACCTTAGAACGTATGACAGCACTCCCGAATAAACAAGCCTACTTATACAGGAGGACTTGAGTGCTGCATATTTAAAAATATTTAAAACTATTTTTGAAATGAAATGAACATGTTAACGCTTGTATGAGATTTTAGTAAGTGGGCCTAGATTTACTTTAAGGTAAAACCTGATTATGCACTGTAGCATGTGCTCATTTTAAATTCAGCAAGTCTGTGACAGGTTCACTTTAAAATAATATTTATTTTGCAGCTGTGCATGGCAACCAATCAGCTTCTCTCTCTCATTTTCAAATCTTAACTGAACAAACTGAAGAGAGAAGCTGATTGGTTGCCATGCACAGCTCCTCCAGATTTTGCCTGCTAAAGTTTTGATAAATTCCCCCCAATGTACTTTTATAATCCTCGATCCTGCCTGGCTTCTGGACCTTTTAAACCTCTTCTCCCTCAGACTCCGGTGGCCTAAGCCCTGCTGACATCATCATGTCTATGCAAGGTCCATTCTCTTGCATTAGACATAAGGATTGCCGAGTGACATACTATAGCTGGAGTAGAGGGGGAGAGAGGTGAGGGGGTCAACAGCGTAGGATTGAGGATCGGGTCAGTGTATCTTCTTTATTCTGTAGACCGAAACTAGTAGTTAACCCTTGCAGTGTGGGGGTAGCCCGACTGCAAGAGTTAACTTTTGAAAATACTGGAGGTCTGCTTTAAGTGCAGTTAGCCATTCTGCCAAAAAACTGCTTCTGTTATATGCTGACAGCTAAAAACTAGACAACACTGACATGGGCAGTCCAGCGTTGTTATGGTATCAATAATATGTTGTTGGCAGTTAGTTTTAAAGGGAAACTAAAACAGTTTCAGGTGAATTTTTTATTTACTAATGTTTAATTTAGTTTTTACTTACTGTATAAAAACGTTGTTTTACATATATAATTCAGGGTGCCCTCATGACATTGGATTCAGAGAAGATTCATAGAGCAATTGCCATTTTTGTTGAGCTTGTATGACAGCTGCTGTTTACCTTCACACACTCTCTCAAATCAAAACTTTTTGCAGTGCCATATGACAAGGCAGGGATGGGGGAAGGAGGGAACTTGATTTATTTTTGTGCATACATTTTAGTGTTAGCTATGCAACCAATAGGCTTTTTACATTAAAGCAGCTAGGAAGAGTATAGAGAACATTTGAAAGGGCACCTGAAGCTCACCTTGTTGGCTGAAAATTAATATACAAAAAGCAAATATACATTATTTCTTATTTACCTCAGTAAAAATAGAAAACAAATTCTAAACATTTTATTTTTAGCCCTGACTATGATAGAAAAACAAAAATACATACAAAACTTTAAGAGCTCATTAATATGTTCTTCTGCACAAGAACATCACATCAATTGTTTTCTGCACGCCACATCACCAGGGCACAGATAAAATCATTTCTTTACAGGTTTGTTAATTTGACAGTTTAAAATCTGACTGCTGTTTGCTATCTTCAAAGCCCAACTGAAGTTTATGTTAATATTTTACCAATAGCTTTTGGAAGCAGTAAAATGGTAAGGTGTGAGTGGGCTACCTTTTTTTTCCTTCCTTACAGCCATAGTCAGAACAGAAAAGCCTGTCCCCTTGCAGTGAAGAACTGCCGTTGTCTATATGTAAGCAATGGTCTCCCTGCAGTGATTGGACATGCCCCCTACTGAGTCAGAGGTAGAGCTCTGCAATCAGCAAAGCTCACACCCAATGCCAATTATAGAATTTTAGCTCTGACTCAGTAGAGGTGTGCTGGACCACTGAAGAGAGACCACTGCTTACAAAAAGATAGCAGCTGTCATTCTTTGTAGCATACTTGCAGGGGACAAGGTTTTCTACCCAGGTTGTGAGTGCATTAGCAAGAAATAAAAATTAGAACACTCACACTTTACTATTTGCTGCATCTTGTGTAAATATTACATCACTGCAATTGGGCTTTCAAACTCATACTCAGGTATCATTAATCTTTAGTTCTTGATGACTTTTTGTTTTGTCAGTAGTGCTATTTAAAGCCATTGTTGTTTTATGCTTCTTGTACACTATAACCTAGACACTCAGTATTCATACCCAGTCTGGATCCTTTGGCTGTTCACGTCATACGTCTAGAGAAGTTACTTTGCTGTAAAGGTCAGACTGAGTGTTGCTTATATTTATGAGACATTTTCCCATAACCGGGACTGTTTACCATGTAATGTCTGACAGTGGATCGATTCTCCGATCTCAAACATTTATGTATAGATACCTTCTAGTGGTGTTAAATGTTTTATTCGACGTATGGTTTCTAGAAATATGAACCAAACTTGCACATTTTATTAAAGCAATCTATTGTGGTATGCTTTTATTCTCTCGAGGATCAAGACTGTAGACCACATCTTGGTTCCTGTACGCAGTCTGGAACACAAGCTTTGCATAAGGAAATATAGAACAGTGTGTTTCTGGCTAGAAAAATATCAGGTCAATAAAGATTAGGCAGAGCTGCGTGCAGTCAGCGGGAGTTGAAGTTTCTGCTCTACTTGGTTTGCACTGATCAGTGGGTGCTTTTTTTCGTGCATGCATATCCTGAAATTAGGGTGTAGGCACAAATGCAAATAAAGGTTTTCTCTGCCACATTGCCTGAATTTTCTAAGTTACATTCTCTTAAAGTGAGTCTGTCAGCCTTTTGAAACATCTAATTGTAAAAGTCCTGTCTAAGAGCATTGCAAGGTGCCTACTATTCATTGTATTAGCTAGAAAACATTTTTCTGTTCTTCTCTGGGACACACAATAGGTTTTGCTTTGCTTGCCTGATATCACGGCTATCCCTACCTACTAACTTCTCCCCTTTGTAGAGAGTTCCCTTATTGTACCAAAACAGTCTCACTGGACCGGGTGTTAGCAGATAGTAGGGGCTTCAACCCAAATTCAGGTAAGTCAAACCCTGAATGATAAAACTAGACCAGTTTCAGATGATGACTTTCTGGGTACAAAAGGTAATAGCAGGTGTAATTTTTTTTAACAACAAATATAAATCACGAATTAAACAATTTATGAAAATAAAAGCCAACCTTTTATAGACTCCTTTCTTTAGTGAAACCAGGGAACCAAGCCAACACCCCTTTACACATGCCATGGACTTCAAAAATAATGCTGCAGATAGTGGAGGCACATCTTAGTGTGGCATGGCTCTCTACACCATTTAGTATCAACCCACCACCAGAGGAATACAATGTCAATGAGGACCTGTGACATCACTGTACAGGTGATGTAAGATCTCTGGAAAAAAGATAAGAATATTGCTTTTTGTTTTCTTGGGGTTTTTTTTTGAGTTCAGCTTTCAGTTGTTGAAGATTCACTCCATTTGGAAGATCAATTTGACCTTTTCCAAGCTTTGTTTTAAGATGGAGGAACTTTTCTATGTCAATGATAAAAACATCTTTATTGGTATGTTTTCTATTCCTACTGTAAACATTTTTTAAATAAATACATAATTGCATTCATTGGTTTTATTTTGTAAGTGTGCTAAAATATCAATGTAAAAAATATACAGTGTTGTTTTTGTAAGCACAAAAGTTCAATAACCTATCCCATAAAAAACAAGTATCAATTATCTTATTGTTACAATGATTTTACCTATGAAGGTTGGAACTTGAATGGCTGTATGGCATATGCTACTTCACTTTATGCCTTCCACACCTTTTTGTAAAAGAAAATTCCAAATGTTCACATTCAGGATTGTCCAGATTAAAGTAACCAATTTCTTATAGGATCCTCTTTTTAAGTTCTTTCTAAGTTCAAGGCCTCAAAGGTGACCTTTTATTGAAGAATATATACTTTTATATTAAGATTGAGTGCTCTTATATTAACACACCTTAGCTTTTTTAATATATTTGGAAAAATCAAATACATTTGTAAATGTAACCTCTACCATTTTTTATTTCTCTTCCTGTCCTCTGAGACTTGTACTGAGATCCTCCACTGTCTGCCAGTTCAAAATTCCCATCTGATGTTTGATAAAGATGTATCTTCTGAAACAGTAGTTACATCAGAGAATGCATCCCCTGGCTTTCTTTAGATGTTCATGCTACTGTCTAAAAGAGCTCCTAGCTCACTAGTCTCCAAATAATATAATACTTCACCATATTCTTTGTCACAGTGTACAAAATATGCTAAAATAATTATTTTAAGGGGAATTAGGCTATTCACTTTCCTAGGCGATTTTCCTTAAACTTAGTGGCTATGGTGAGAATTCCCTTTCCAAAGAATTCCCAATAAAAAAAAGAATTATTGCACATGCTAGACTTCACCTCATTTACTAAGTTATGGGAAATTATTATGGGAGTTATTCTCTTACAAACTGAGCAGCCTATTTGCTTTTAGTAAATCAACACCATAGATACTTTACTTTTATTGTTTCAGTTTGACCTAGATGGCCGCTTTTACGCATCTTGTGAGGCAGTTGTCCAAAATGTGCACTCCACTGTCCTTGAAAGACTGTTCCTTTTCCTGGAGCTCCAGGAAAACTGCTGCATGTTGACCTCATGGCTTCCTTTTAATTGCATACAGAATATACTCTTTTTAAATAGTGATGTATCAATAGGCAAGCATTAGCCAATAACCAACCACTAATGCTGTCATGTAGATGGAAGAGAAATAAGTCACATGCTACATGTACCTGGAAGTCACTCTTGATGGTTTCAATGGATCAGTGGGAGAGAAAAGTTAAAGTAAATAAAGGCTTCATTAAAGTTAACCTTTTATTTTTCTCTACATGGGCAAAGCACCGGTTACATTATGGAACAGGTGAATCTTTAAATATGGTTGAGGAGAGGAATAAAAGGGGTTTGCATAACTTGTTAAAGAGACACTAAACTCAGGAGTTAAATCATAAAAATGTATTCAAGTAGCTTAATTATTAACAACAAACGCACATAAATAAAACTAAACATAACACAACATAAGCATAAAACTAAACTCATGAGTAAAATCTTAAAAATACATTCACTCAGCTGTAGATCCTCAAATCATCTCTGAATTGGTGCTGACACTGTCCTTCCTTCTGGAGGGTGGCTACTTTTGTTCCCCATGGTCCCTGTGTGTGTTGTAAAGTAGCCACTGCTCCAGCTCACTCCTGTGATGGACTACAAACTCAATACAAATTAGCACATTAATGTGAGATTTTAGTCCACCATTGGAGCAAGCTTGGAGCTACTTTACAACACATACAGGGACCATGGGGAACAAAAGTAGCCACCCCCTGAAGGAACGACAGTGTCAGCACCAATCCAGAGATGATTTGAGAATCTACAACTGAGTGATGCACAAATAAGCTACATTTGTGTTTATAGTTAGGGTTCTTGAATGTATTTTTAAGATTTTACTCATGAGTTTAGTTTTACTTTAAGTTTCCAGACAAAAGAAGGCTATAAGATAAGGAGTATTTTTTTTATAGAAAAGAAGAATGTTTTTGGCATTAGGGGAGCTTCATATTTTCACTGATCTTCATCAAAAATTACCAGCACTGTGAGCAAATGTATCAATAAAATATGCTAATGCTGCTTATGTACTTCATATGATTTGTACTATTAGGTTGTAATTTAGGTGAGGGCTGAGCGTAATGTATGACAAACATGAGGTCTTGGAAAAAAAAGAATTCTTTATAGTATCAACACCTATTGATTCTACATAACTGACTCTTTTTTAGGGCATGGAAAACAGTAACCCTTGTATCAAAGAAAGGTTTGAGTTAAGTTCCCCCCTGAGACTTAATGCTACAGGAGATAATCCCAGTAACACTTTAAGCAAGACTTCATAGTAGACTATAGTAAACAGAACTTGTTTTTTTTATCCTTACTTATTAAACTCATATCACGGTAGTTGCTTCATCACTTTATAGAGCGAGACAGTGAAAAGAACCACGGGTGTGTGAAAGTCTCAAAAAATAAAGTATCAGGGAAAATGGGGAACCAAGCAGACTGTCAGAAATGTCTGCTTTATTATGGACACTGTGATGGCCAATATTATATAACACTTATTGTAAACATTGTCAAAACCTTCTATGCTCTGCCAACAAAGTGTTGCAAGTCTACAGGGGGTGCCTGTACAAGCTGCACAAGAGACAAAAAAGTAGGTTGCACAGTTAATAATTATGACCTGTTCTTTACTATTCCCTGTTTGATAAAAATCTGCTTTCCTGTGCTTGTAGCATTTTAAAATCTTGCAATGTTTTCCAGCTTTGATTATTTTGATATTGAAAGAAACTTACTCTTTTGCGTTTTGTCCGCTCGGCCTTCATTCAGTTCATCTGGCAGGGTAAATCTGCACAGGTCAGTGGAGATATCTTAGTACGTGCTAAGCCACAGGGAGGCATTCGTTTCCCAGATCTGGGCCTATAACATATGGCCACTCATTTAGCATGGGTAGTAGACTGGTGCAGACATGAGGAGCTTAAGCTTTGGGTACAAATAGAACAGGAAAGCTTGGCGTGCCCACTTAAGGGAGATTCCTGGGTAGATTTGCATTTTCTTACCCTTTTACTTCAGCACCCTTTTGCTGGTCCTGCTATATGATGGTCTGCAAGTATTATACAATGGGGGTTGTCCCTGGATTCACTGACAGAGTTGTTCATACTTGGAGCAAGGCCTGGTTTAAGTGTTGCCCACCTAATTGCTACATTCCAGGCATTGGAAGGATATCTATGTCCTTTCCAGTGAATTCCGAGTTTCTAATCTTAACCATTGGTGGCATCTGCAATTTTTGTAATCCTTGCCTCAAAATTACTTGTTTTCCAGGCCTTGTTCTCCATTTAAAAATGTGTGCGGGGTCGGGGTATGGTCCATGGGACCCTCTCTCTGGCTTATAAATTGCTAATCCGTACTCTCTCCGCCTCAGAGTTACCCTTGATCTGTAGATGGGAAAGGGACTTACAGACTGCCTTTTTTGACACACAAATTGACAGGATTTTATTTTTTAATCATAAGGCGTTGATCTACAACAGATACCAGGACATTGTGATGTGCAATGTTCCTTGTGTGTCCCTATGCTTTTAAGGATCTTGAGCTACCTCCTGGCGAACCTGCACCCAATTCATCCTTTGTTCCAAATATGCTCCAAGATGGAGGCTCTCATAGATTAGAGTTAGGACCGCACTATGCGGGGGGGCCTTGACAAGGCAGTGCGGCTTCCACATGTTTTACAAAAATTGTGCAACTAAAACCTCTGTTTTTAACCTTAGTAGTTAGACAGTGTATTTTTTGCAGGCTGTCTGGTGAGTGTGCTGGGAAATGTCTATGTTTTCACTGTGTAAAGCCCTTCCATGTGCACCTTGCTAGTTATGAATTGATGAGTGAGTTTGGCATTTGTTTCACATTTTCAGACACAATCTTTGGCATATTTTTGCTATTGCATTAAATAAAGAGCTTTGTATATTAGCAAATAGAGTAGAGTAGATTATTTATTACAATAACTCTCCTAAATGGCTTAAACTATATCTAAACCCCTAAACGAAAGCTTAAAATATAGCAGTTTTTCAGCCCTTAAAAGGGAGCAAAAAAAAGCTTCCTGTTGTCTGGCTACTACACTTGCATTGTGGGAAGAAGCAGGAAAGTACAATAATTGTGTAGCTCTTCAAAGCAGGAAGCAGAATATGCCTATATAATAAACAGACACATTCCCATATACCTAAATAATTGCTAATTATACATAGAAACAAGCTTTTAAAAGCATAAGAACATATTGATGGCATTATTTATATCAATGCATATCTAACAAATCATTAGAAAGACAATTATTTTAACAATTTTCCTGTTTTTTGTTTTTTTTTAAACAGACCAAAGTTGTCACTCCTTAAAGTGACACTAAACTCAGGAGCTGAACCTTAAAAACGCATTGAAGTACCTTAACTATTTAAAAAAATGTAGCTTATTTGTTTATCACTATGATCCTCAAATCATCTCTGAAATGGTGCTGACACTGTCCTTCCTTCTGGAGGGTGGCTACTTTTGTTCCCCATGGTCCCTGTGTATTGTAAAGTGGCCACCACTCCAAGATCATTCCCATGATGGACTACAATCTCAATACAAATTAGTAAACTAAAAGTGATATTGTAGTCCATCACAGGAGTAAACCTGGAGTGGTGGCCACTTTCCAACACACACGCACAAGGACCATGGAGAACAAAAGTAGCCACCCTCCAGAGGGAAAGACCATGTTGGTACAAATTCAGAGATGATTTAAGGATCTACAGTCGAGTGATGCACAAATAAGAGACATTTTTGTTAATAGTTAAGGTTCTTGAATGTATTTTTAAGAGTTTAGCGTCACTTTAAATATTCAGAAAATGCCTTACACACTTATTGAAATACTCTGAATTAAATGCCCTATAGAAATTATTCTTGATAGAATCAGTATTAAACCATTATATGGATGCATTGTAACAGCCATAAGCTGCATTGTAACATTGCTTCTGACAAAGCAAGATGTGAACATACATTCATATTAGCAAAATCATTCATGCATGTATACCTTTTGGGGAAAGACATCAAAATCCATCTTTGTAAAGGTGATATATTGCGCTGTAAATAAACATGTATTTTAGTTAGGCAAAGAGTGGATTTGAAGCCATATCTCAACATCTAAGGCGCAATATTACCAACACACAGTTTGATATGTCTGTGAATGTCAAATTAATATATATGTAGTAAGATATGTGTGCAGATAAAGACCCTTAAAGGATAACACAAGCATATTTCATTTCTGAGATTGTCAGTATTTTTTTTCCTACACTTGCTTATGTTCCTGCCAGTGACATTCCATTTCCGTTCTATCTCCTATTAAACATGATTAAGTTATTTATTTTCCCAGGCTCAAGTAATTATATGAAAATGCCATTTTCTGATTTGTTTTTCATTATAACTTTATTAGAAGCTTTGAACTGTGTTGATACAACTAATGAAATTGTAAAATAGAAGATTATGGAGTGGTTATCTGAGCTTTTTTGTTGTCTTGACATTTTTCTTCTTTTCTTCTGTTCATCATATATGAATTGCTCTTTCTTTGTTGTTTTTTTCCCCCTGTATTGGGATACAAAAAAAAAATATAGGCAAATATAGCTTTGGATAACATACACCACATGGTGGATAATTGTACTGCTTTTGTAAGAGCAATACCCCTGTCTGCATTATCAAAGCTTGCATAAATATCCAATCTTCTAGGTATTGTGAGGTCGGCAATGACTATGATTTTTAAAACGTTGGTATTTGCATAAGCAATTCTATAAGTTCTGCAAGCTCAGTTAGGGGAAATGATCTCATCGTACAATGGATGTTACCCAGCTGTGTTTTTCTTATTGACTCTTTACTGATAGAGGTTTCATTTAAAGATAAGCTCCAGGCAGATAAAATAAAATGACTGTTTCATGCATGTGTTTTTTTAATGATTTAGTGTACTTTTAAAGCAATTGCTATAAATTCTTAAATTTAAGTTGTACTAGACTCAGTGATGCTTCAATCCAGAAGAGGGACCCGGCTATATGATGGAGCACTGAATTGGTAGGAGCCAATGCCAGCTAGTGCTAAGAATTACAGCCCCAACTGATTTTTTTTTCTTTTAACAAGGTTTGAGCATTTTTTTTTCTATAAAGCTGGTGTTTTATTCAAATGTATGCTTGCTCATTGCTATTTAAAAGTCGGGAGAAAAATCTTTTTTTAATTTAGCATTAGCATTTTGGCAAATCCTACCTGCCAATCTGTCCATTCACTTTATTGCAAATCCATTATCGCCCCATGCGTATGTTGTTGCTACTGGTGGCAGAAGCACAGTGTACTGTGTAATGCGTAGTGTGCCTGTAGTCTTCCCATTGTTGTAGCATCAGTAGCAAGTGCATTTAGGATTTCTGTACGTTTTAGTCTAGAACCAGAAGTGGCTGCCCTGACACAGATGTGCATCTTTGGCTTAAAACCCTCTGAGTCTTGGCCATCCACAGGATAGAGACAGGAAAGGTTTTCACATGACTGCCAGAACAGAAAGCACAAAAAGTTACTTTGGGGCTGATTTTTTTTTTTAAATTGCACACCTAATATTTAGATTGTAGTTATGCAGAATACCCTACTTGATTCTGGAACAGGAAAGTGTGGTTCTGAATGAGGGGAATTCAACAAAACAAATTTCCCCATTGGAGGACATACCTTCACCGGTTGTTTTGATGACAAGGCTAAAGTTATTGATTGATTTCCCATCACTTTCTGCCACAGGGACAGTGGTCACAGGACAAACAGAGCGTTTGGGCTGACACTCTAAAGGAGTTGACATTCTACAATCACAAGATAGTGTGAATGTCCACGTCAGTTATCCAATAATGTGAAAAGCATCTGTACGTACATCCTTGGGTATTAAAAGTGAACAAGAATTTGATTTTCACATCATTAAATATTTAAAGTAAATGTTCACAGAATGTTCTGAATGACGATTCTCAACTCCTTTAGTAAATCATCCTCAGTGAATCTACCTTGGAAGGACACATACTGTGATAAATATTTGATAAAGGTTCTAACCCTTCTCTACTCTATCTAAAATGAAACAAAACATGTTGGCTACGCATAACTAAAAAAGTTTTGACTATGCACACATTTTAAGAATGATGATAAAGTTTAGCAAACCTCCAATTAACGTTATATTTACTCTCATTATTATGCTGACACTAAGTTAAAAGATTTGTATACCTCCTGACACAATTATTTTAATGAAAACAAGAAGAAAAGAATAATATATGCAAAAAAATAAAAATAAACCAGACGCTCACGAAATTTCAGTACATAAATAGGAAAACAAAAAAGAGAAACCACAAAACGAAAAAAAGAAAGGAAAACCATCTCTTGTGTATCTAGATGCTTTAGCTGCAGGGCCATGTTATAAAAGGAAAAGCTTCTAAGCGTAAGGGCAACCAGGCATCTTTTTAATCTGTTTCCCTTTTATTCCAATTTTTGACAGGTGAATGAAGGAAAGATGAATGGTCACATAGAAATCATTAATCTCTATGGCTAGCTTCCGATACAAAATACACAGGGGGGTGGGGTGGGAAGTAGGGCAGCCAAACAGTACAGAATTCCCTTTTCTCATTCCTACTTCATCAACTACTTTGTCAGAATATCTATAGGCATTACTCCTGTTTTTCTATACAGAGTCAATAATTCTTTCATTTGTCAAAAAGAGAATACAGCTGAAATAGATAAAAAGATGAGTGAAACTTTAAAGTGCAACTCCACTATGTACCATTTGGAAGGTATAAACATAAGAGTAAACCTGTTACACACTAAGTAATATTACATGTCAGAGTTTTATGGTAGATCTTTGAAATAACTCTGTGACTATTTTTTTTAAACTTTTTATAAGGACAAATCATTTAATTTAAAGGTTACAAGTGAAGGAGCAGGGGTATGTCCTTGCCTATACCCCTGTTGCTCAACCTGCAGCCCAAGGGCCACATGTATCTCACTAGTACTTCTTGTGTGGCCAGGGCCGGACTGGGACTAAAAATAGGCCCGGGCATTTTAGACTGAGCAGCCCAATCACGTGACCACCAACAGGCCCCACCCCTCACAACAGGGGGGGGAGCCAAACACAGAAGCACAATCGAGGGGCAGGGCCGGCCACTACTAAACTGGCCTTGGGACGACAGGGAGAGTAAATCCCTGACCATACACATACCTTGTTCTTGCAGTCTTCTCTTCCTTAGCAGGGGGGAGTGGTGGTGATTTGCATATGAATGAGCCGCGGTATTTACATAAGAATGGGCCGCGGCTTATTGATATGCAAATTACTGCGGCCCATTCATATGTTAATATCTCGGCCGGACAAATCAGGCTGCAGGAACAGCACCAGCAAGCTCCGGAAAGAGCAAAGAGTAGAGAGAGCTGGGGGAGGAGGTGTTTTTCTGGCCTCCGCCCACCAGCGCCCTCTAGTGTCTACTGTATGGTAGTGTCGGCTCTGCTCGCTACCACACAGTAGACACTGCTCTGCACAGAGCCGGCCATCTGGCATAGTGGACCGGCCCAAACACAATCAGGTTGATTGTGTTCGGCCCGGCCCAGCGGGCAAGTGCCCGGTTTGCCCTATGGCCAGTCCGGCCCTGTGTGTGGCTATTGAATCACAGCAGTCTTAATGAGAGCATTGCTTTGTAAAGGGGTAGTAGCAGGATTTCTGGTAGCCTCATGAAACATATCCCCAATCTTTTACTATCTTCTGCAGTATGCCTCCAGTCTTGAACCAAACATGTATCACTTCCAATCTCTGACCACCATAAATAACTTCACCTGTACGGAATGCTAGAGAAGACAGTCAGATAATTGTATGTCTGCAGTATCTGACTGTCCTCTCTAGCATTACAGTATGTATACTGAATATATGCGGCCCTTTGGTGATGAAAGTGGCCACAGTTGAGCCCCCCTTTACCTCATTAGTTGACAACCACTGGCCTACACACTATATACTACTAGGTGTAATCTCAGAAAATTGAGAGGTATGAGTTTAGGGTTTGGTAAAGGAGGCCTCTAAAGCAGAGAATTCAAGACCATCTTGCGCAGTTTCTGTGCCCATCCCCATGAAGCATGCATACATGGGTGCATGCTGGGATTGAAAGCTGAGCTAAAGGAGTGGAAGAAGAATTTTATGGATGTGCATGCTGGGATTGAAAAATCAGCTAGAGGACTGCAAGAAGAATTTATGGATGTGAATGTTTACTGGGGTTTTACATGCTGACAGTGTGTTTTACAATCAATATTTTATTATACCCATGTGCCTGAGTCCAAAAACATATCATTGCATTTATGCTGCCTAATTATTACGAGCAATACTTGAATGCCCGAATTTAGAGAAAACTTATGTAGCGTGAATTTACTATTTAATCCATGCAAAAAAACAATGCTTTTTCAAACAATGCTTTTGTCAGCATGCAGATAATTTTTTGCCACCATATGCTTCTATTGTATACTATGGGGGTGATTTACTAACCTAAACACACGCACGCACTAGGTGCGTGTGATTTTTACCCAGCAAAACGTATTTATCAACCAAAAAGTCTCTAAAAGCATATTTCCACTAATGCCATATATGGAAAAATCATGCACATGATGCATATATAATGCTGCTTCACAGTTTAGACAAAAATGGTTAGCTCATGCATTTACATTCCTGCATTCATCAACGCAAGCAACACAATGTAGAGCTAATTTACACAACATCACCTTGCAATTCATGCAGGGCTTTGCACAACACACCTGCTGGGTGTGTACACACTACAAAGGTGTCTAGATTCCACCAATAGATCATGCTGGGTGGGAACACACTACAGAGGTGTATACTTGTTCGTGGCGTGTTTATAAGGTTAGTAAATCAACCCCTATGAGTCATTTTATCACAGTAATAGCAGCTGTGGAATTTAAAGCTGAACTCCAGGCAGATTTAAAAACACTAATTAATGCAGTTATGTGTTCATTAAAAAAATCTTCAGATTCATTTTACATTTAAGTACAATAAGTACCTGAAGAAAGAAGAACACTGCTGATTGCAATTTTGGTCCCTCTTTTGCCTACTATGGCAGCTAAATGAGAATAATATAGTAATGATATAGCAAACGGTGTCAAAATCAAATATATCAGTTTCTGTACCGGCATAGGTAATTTCTGTACAGATATGGGTCATAGCTGTACCATTATTGGTAATTCTTGTAAAGGTGTGGGTAATTTATTTTCAGTTATGGGTAATTTCCTAACAGGTGAGGCTATTTCTGTCTAGGTTATGGTAATTTCTGTACAAGTATGGGTCATTTCTATACAGGTTTGGGTGTTTATATGCATAATATCTTTACAGTCCCTGTACATGTATGGGCCATTTCTATACAAGTTAAGTTATTTCTGTAAAGACATGGGCCATTTCTGTACATGTGTAGCTAATTTCTGTACAGATATGTGTAATTTCTGTACAGTTAGGAGTAATTTATGAATGGGTGTAGATCATTTCTTTAATAGTATGGGCATAGACATGCACAGCCTATTGCATTAGGGTGTGCACACAAAAGTACAAATATATATATACAAATATATATATATTATATACACAGATCTGTCCCTCACCTCTTGAAGCAGGGGTACAGTAATGAAGCAGGGAGCCTGGCAGGCAGTGGTGTATTTAGGTTTTGTGCTGCCCTAGGCAAGACTAGATTTGGGCGCCCCCCCCCCTCATGGCTGGTCAGAGGAAAGTGAAAACATCCCCATAAAGGACAATTTAAACCTCGCATTTTTTTGTATATCTACTGCTAGCAAGCGATGTATATATAGATCAGCCGGCAAGCAGTAAATATATGAAAAAACATTACAAAGAAAAAGCAACTAAAAGGTTAAAACTTACCTGTGTCTCGGGCAGCCACAAAGGATGATGAGGCGGGCACATGCTCAGTAGAGATCTTCGGTCGGGAGAAGAGAGGCACAGTGTAAGTCAATGCAAACGGACAGGCACAGGGGACACAGCAGTCAGCGCTGGATCAGAGACCGACACCAGCACTGGAGGGACTCCTGCAAACTACTGGAAAGAAGACGATGATCGGATCACGAGACATCATTTAAGGTAAGTCCTTACACCAGCATGGGGGGGAGGGGATTTTTTACTTTGAGGTCACTTTAAGCTCCCCACACACATTACAATCTGACTGTACAATCTCCTCTAGATCTACCAACTTCCATGTATAGGAAGGGCCTGGCAGATTACATACAAAACGATACAGTTTTGGAGAATCCGATGTAGATTGAACAGAGATTGTATGGCGGATTGTAAGGTGTATGGTGATCTGAATAGATAGCTGGGAAGTTTACTGGTGTCAGGGGTAACATATGTGAGAAGAAGAAATTGCTAATCTCTCGCAGAACCTCTGGATGGTCCCTAGGCTTCTATAAACCCCTCTGGGCTTGTTCACACCAATTGCGTTGTGTTCCAGAGCGGGAGCTGCTGGAACGAACCGCAATCGCTCACAAAACTGGCGGGTGCATTGAAGTCACACCCCCTGCCCGCAGTGAGATCAGATGCATGGCAAAACATTTCCTGCATCTGGTCCAGCGTGAATGCAAAAAAATGCTGCGTGCTCTATTTTTTTACGTGCGCACTGGACTGGAACGCAGGCAATATTTTGCCATGTGTCCGATCGTACTGCGGGGGTGTGACTTTGGTGCCCCTAAACGAAGTGGGGAATTTAGTTAGCAGTTGCTGTGGGTTCCAGCAGCTAGCGCTCTGGAACGCACAACAATTGGTGTGAACTGGCATTAAAGCTCTTTTTGCGTCAGGGCCAGCCGCACGATCACCAACCCAAATTGGGATGAGAAGGTAATGTCCCGTGACCGTCCCATGCTGACACACACTGACAGTGAACCGCACATACACAGTATCTCAGGGTCTGATGAGGAAGCTGTTCACTGAGAACGGCTGCGGCTTCCTCATCAGACCCTGAGATATGAACGGTCCGAGCATTTACCTCATGTCGGAAAGGCGAAGCTGTCCCACTCACTGTCCCCTCTGCTCACCCTCTGTCTGGGGGCCCCCCTGAAAAATGCCGCTCGAGGCAAACGCCTAGTTTGCCTCATGCTAGATACGCCCCTGCAGGCAGGTGGTTCTGTGACCACCCACCCAGCTTCCTTAATCGATGCGAAGCCTAAGAAGCCGCAGCCATGCTCCCTTGTAACTGCCCAGGCACTGAGGACTGTGTCTGTTATATGTGAAATGTAAGTGGTAAATGGTGCTGTGCTCTGTATCGCTAAGCCGGTCACAGAGAGATTTTTGTGATCTCTCCACTGGCTCAGTGACAAAAAACACGGCACCACTGTTAAAGTTTCAGTGGTGTGCTCAGGAGGACGCTGAGGGACATACAACAGCTGGAGCGAAGGGCGAGAGAGGTGAGCAATCACTACCACAAGGGTCAGGTAAGTGTATCTGCTTTATTTTTGCTCCTAGACCAAAACAAGCAGTTAACCCTTGCAGTGCAGAGGTAGCCCCACTGCAATGGTTATTTTGAAAAGTTCAGTGGAGTTCTTTAAAGAAATACTTTGCTGGACAATTTCTATTTGTTTGAACTGGAATCATTATTGGGGGAAAAAACAGTTTAAGAGTTTATTTACTGCTTTACCTCATTTAACCAACCAGCTTTTTAATTGTTACATTTATTTTAAGCTGCTGTATGGTTGGCTTTGCAGGTGAGCACATTCTTTGCGCATTATTAAAAAAGTTCCATCAATATTAAGTAAAGTTTTTATGTGTGAGAAGTAAGAATCTATTTTTATTTGCTATACTTTCAATGATCTTATTCCTTTTTTTCTGATTGTAAATGCTGTTACTACTCTTTTCTTATTACCCTTCTTGTTTTCTAATCAATAACTCCTCTATAAAAAGGAACCTATACTCAGCGATTTTTAAATGAATGGCACCATATAAGTGCCTATATACATATTGTTTGTATAGTAAAAAAAAAAACAATTATTGCAATGCACATCACTGCAATATAACACAAGTAATTAGATTCCTGCACAGAGTTATTGCTGTTCGCTGTTGAAGAAATATAAATGAAAACAGTCCTGGAAAGGAAAGACTTCATGTGCGTCTGGTGTAATATGCAATCCCTAGGGGACATTAGAGAAGTGTTTCTGCTTACTATTCATAGGAAACATTGGTATTGTATTATACATTCACTGCATACATGCCAGGCAAGGTGTATAAGGCTACTATGCTCTGACTGGAGGAAAAGTGGGCTTAAGGGATAAGGAAAGGGCATTACTGCCACAAATACAATTTGTCTTGCTTTCAAGCATGTAGATTTTGGGATTTCACTGAATACTATTTCTATAAATAGTAAGCACAAACGTCAGAATGCTTTCAATGGTTGGACTGCTGTAGGTTTATAAATGTTAATAAACATTGTTTTTCCTGCAAAACTGATATTTTATGAAAATTTTATTTTCAAGTGTGCCTAAAACTAAAACTTTTTATTTTATTTTTGCAGAAAGTGTGTAGTTTAAAAATACCTTTTATTTCGGGTTTAAGAAGAATCCCCCCTGCATTTGCAAAGTTCACAAATTGTCAGCTTCAAGTTTGTAGTAGTCATGCAACAAATTTGCTTCATTTTAGATTAATTTGAATTTTTATTTCTTTCCTTTTTCGGATTTTGCATTCAAAATTCGATTCGGTTTGTTATTCCGACTTTGTATGCGTCTGAATTTTTGTTTCAGAGCGATCCACAACAGGAAGTCACATGACCATGCCTGTAATGTAAGGCCAATTTGATTGGCCAGAGAACAGTCACATGTCCGATTTAGTTTCATTTTGACCAAAATTTGGACAGATCCATATATTTGTTAAATGGCCATTCAGATTTGTTTGCATTCAGAGGTGTTGGAATTCTGAAATTTTAATGCATCCAAATGTCCGAATTTAACAAAATTTGTACGCATATCCATTCAGAATGAAAGAATATTTAAATGTTAAAGAAGACTGTTTCCAGATTTAGGAGTTTCACAAGTGAACAGAAGATGGTTTCAAGACATCTACGGGGGTTGTATTAATAACAGTGTTATGCTGGTGCCATTGTAGTTGCAGTAAGCTTAGGGATTCTCTACGGTAAGCCTCTTTCATGTACAGCCCTTGCCTGTTTAGGACTAAGGACTTTTTTTATGTTGGCATCTATAGCCAGAACAAGTGCAGAATAGAGCAGTTACATATATAGACAAATAAGTACTGTAAAGAACTCCTGCTGGGAGCCGCAGTCAATAAACAAGGCACGGCTGGATGAGGGGCGTGGTGGATGAAAGATACAGGCATGCTGTGCATCAACACAACATCCTGAACCTCCAAAAAGAAAGAATTGTGATGCAATTTCACCATACTAGTATGGATTCGCTTGGAGTAGTCAGATTACAAAAGGAAAAAAAGAAGGGGCCACCAGGATAATAAAATAAGAAAGGAACAGAAAACAGACTACATTTATTAGCATCTGCATGGACACAGAGATACATAGAATATTCAATACATGTTGGCATAACATACACTTTAACCACTTGCCATCCGCCCGTTGTAAAAAAACGGACGGACGGCACTGCTGCATTGGCGGGTTGCCGTCGCCAGACGGCATTTTTTTTCTGCTCGCGCGCGCTGTGAATGCAGAAGTGATGTGTATTACATCACTTCCGCATTCACCTGTCAGTCATCTGGCTGCTATAGCCAGAGAAAAGAAGCTGATGAAGCAGATCTCTGCTTCATCAGCTTCTTTTGGGGTCCACAGGTATCTCCATACCCCTAATGTCTCCATAAAGAGGACCTGTCAGTGTGCCTTTGCTATTATATAGGGGGATTGTTATCCCCTATATAATAGCAATAACAATAAGTGCAAAAAATAAATATAAATAAAAAAAATAAAAGTAACATATAAAAAAGTAAAATAAAATAAAAGTCACATATAAAAAAAGGGGAAAAAAAACCCCAAAATGTTTAACTCCCCCACCCCCACGTTTACGCGCCTATAAACGTAAATACGCGTCCGGTGCCCCAGCGCGCAAAAACGACAATTGCGCTACACATGTTACATATCGCCGCAAACGTCGCAGTGAGAGCAATCATTTTAGGGCCATCAATCACTGATAACACTAAACTGATGAGCAGTAACAGCTTTTAAAGCATCGCCTATGGCCAATTTTGGGTATTATCATTTTTTGAGGTTTCGCGCGCGCACGCAATTTTAAGGCTTGACATGTTTGGTGTCTTTTTAACCGACGTGACCCCGTCTTTTATATTTTACCAAAAAATTGGGTAATAATACATGTTTTATCATTTAATATAGGGGAAACTGTTTTTTTTTTAAATTTCGGTAATTTTTCCTTAATATAGTAAAAAAATGAAAACCCCAGGGGTGAATAAATACCACCAAAAGAAAGCTCTATCTGTCCTCAAAAAAGGGTATAAAATTCATTTCAGTACAGCGTTGCATGATGGAATAAATGTCAGTCAAAGTACCGCAGCGCTGAATACTGAAAAATGGCCTGGATGGGAAAGGGGGTTTAACACCGCGGATGTCAACTGGTTAAAGTGTATTCCTATTTTTGCAGTCAAATTGCAATAATGCCTACTTTATATTTGTTATACGTTCCCATTCACATAGTAGGACTAAAAAAAAATACAAAGTGCTGCTAATATTTCAAGGTGCTTTTTACTTGCTTAAAGTTCTACCTAGCTCAACCCCCCATGTAATGTTAAGACGGGGGGAGGGGTGCTGTGGGAAGTTACGTTTACTTTAATTATCCCTAACTGTACTGTGCTGGCAGATTTCATGATTAATTGTAAACTAGATTTGAACACTGTCTGTCCTAACAAAGGGTTAAAGTTTTAGAAGCATTGTATGTTAATGAGAGGAAGCTCAGTCCGTCCCCCAGTTTGTCCCTGTGCTTACACCTTCAAACTGGTCAATGTAGACTGCAATGTGCTCAAAGGCCTCACCAAAGAAACATCCAAAAGGTAAAATATATAAATATATATAACTATATATATATATATATATATATTTTTTTTAGATATGCTGCATGAATGGGAACACATTGAATGTTAACAGACATATAGAAGGGTCTTCTCACATTTGACTGCAAAAGTGGAAATACACTGTAGACCTGTATGATTGGGATATGATGTAAGCAGACATAGCCTGATGTATGCCAGATACTAATTCAATGGTGGTGAAGCTAAATCTATTTCTCTTCAGTTCCTAGTACCTAAAGAATATATAATGTACCTAAAGTAAAGAATGTATGCATCCATCGGAAATTAACCACACACAGGTGTTTTGCTTCATACAATATTCTCTCCAAAAGGTTTTTTTATTCAAGAAAATGCAATGAATACATAAAATTGCATCTATTAAAACATTTGATCTTGTAGATACAAAATCCACCACTTTCTTACCTGCTGTGAAGGTTTAGACTCTTTTTAACACTTTTCCTTCTTACATATTCATTACTGTTGAAGTTTATCCAAAGCCTTTGAATTTACATTTCTTTAGCAGCCTCTATTTCCTCTGAGGGCAATTTATGGAATATCGCAGACAGCCAAACAAGAAATAATTAGTTAACCTTTTTTATTTAAAAAAAATAATAAATTATGTAAATATGTTTCAGAAATGTTTAAGGTGAATGCCAGGCAGATAATAAAAGGCTACCATTTAATTCATTCTTGTATTCCTTAAAAATACCAGGCCTTCTGTAATGTCCTGCATAACATGATTCAAACTAAGGTGGTGAGGAGACATAACTGTGTGTCCATCTATCTCTGGGACTGCTGACAGGGGAGCAGAGTAAATTCCTCACCGGTGTAATAACGCCCCTTAATCACAGGGTGAGGGCAAATTAATGATGAAGCTGTATTACTTAAATGCAGTAAAGAAAAGTGAGGTCAGGTCCTGGCTGTACTATATGACAGGGCTGACTGGAAAACAAGACTGGCTGAACAGAATTTGTAATATTTTCACAGTTCATATATATGTATTTAAATGTGTATTTAGTGGATTACTTTAGTACAGCTTGGAGATTCTTCTTGCTTTGAAAGAAAATGCTGACAAAAAGATGGAGGCTGCCGTTGCTGACTTACTGAAATTGGGTGGTAGAGTCCCTAACTGTTCCTTCTTCTGAATATGGGTGGTAGAGCCCATAGCTGTAATAGGGCTTGTGGCTTTTACATTCATACTCAGCATGTAATTGAATGCCTATACCACCCAAAATTGACATTCTGTTTTGGGTAGGTGTCTTGAATCAACACAGGATGTCTCAGGTCACACTAGCATAGTGATACATATGTGTGGGATGTGCATTTCAGTACATTTGTCCTTTGCTTATCCAGGACAAAGCAGCAGGTTTGCTTTAATGCAGTCCTCCCCAGACATGTCTACTTCCTTTATTTTGCTCCCCTGTGGCTCCATTATGCTGACAAGCAAAAAGAAAGTCCTATGTAAGTCATCAGAGTAATTGCTTATGTTGGGCTTTGGACTACCTGTGTGTCAGCGCTGATTGGCCCATTTCTCATGATTTTAAGTACCCGGCATTATCGGATATTTCCTTCAGCTTCTGGTGCTGAGGGGACAGAAAAAGGTAAGCATATGCTGCTAGGGATGGGGTGACTAAAGCAAGCTTGTTGCTTTGCCCTAAATATGTTTTAAGGTATTCAACACAAACTGGGTGTCACATACCTTAGGGGGAGCCTGAGATGATGAGGGCAGCCTCTCTTGATGCAACCATGCACCACTGAAGATTAGAACAGCTCCACAGGACAAGGAGTGGCAAGGAAGCCAGAAGATAGTGCAGTCACTGGAAATGCTAGGGTCAGTAGTGCAGGTGTCTCCCAAAAGGGAAACAGGTGAAAAACGCAGGTCTTCGGTAGTAAGGTCAGGTCTAGTCATGTCAGCAACAACTGGGCAGTGAGGTACCAAAACAGCAGATGAGATGTAGTCAAGGGCAGGCCAGGTTGATATCTTGTGCCCAGTGAAGTACAAGACAGCAGACGAAAGCATTGTCCAAACAAGCTGAGGTTGAGGGATACAGAACAGCAATCCGAAGGTCAAGGCAAGCTGGGCCGTTAATGGAAGATCAGATCAGGATACAGGATATAGGAACTGAATAGCAGCGTACAACTGAAGATCAGTCAGCATGGAGGCTAGGATGTCTCAGCCTAAAATAGCCCTTTTGGTACCACAGTCCAAAACGAGCAAGTGCACACGTCCGTGCACATAGAGTGTGATGCACACAAAGATGCGTGCACACCCACACAGAGGCACATGGTCATGCACAATTCTATGTGCCAATCTGTTCCCACGCACAGGCACTCAGTCAGAGCTTTGGCTGCAGAAGCTGGTTCTGGCTTCCTGACACTGGGTTTATAATTACAGGTATAGAATATATTGCAGTGGATTTGGGAAGATACTTTAACCCTTTATCATAATTGCATGGTTAAGAGTCACATATTTATATGTATCAATTCTGATTGTATTGAACTAGTGCTTGTATTTAACATACAGTATGGGGTACTGCCACGGGCCCACAATAGTTTTAATCCTCCAATGATCTACGTAATTTCCAAATCCTAAAATATGGTTTTGGTAAAAAAGTGGTGAATCTTCTTTGTACAAGAACAAATTAAATACAATTGTTAAATTTGCTGCAGTTCCTTTTAGCAAACTATATACCAATTTTATTTTGCCCCACATATATTTGCCAATTTATTGGCATACAGCAAAAGGATTCATAAAATGTAATGCGTATTCAATTTTTAATTATAGTGCATCTGTACCAATCTACATTTTCTAATTTTAGTACAAACTGTGTTAAACCAAGTGTATTATTTAATACATTCCTTCCTAAATCAGATACTTGGTGTCAGCACCTTTTAAATAATTTACAGATTGGTTATACTGTCATTCACTGTTATTTCCAGGTACTATTTGCAGTAATGACTGCAGGAGTGTGCTGTGTATTGTGGAATACCTTATCTGACAATCATGTAAGTCAGTAATAGTTTTTGCCAAGTGTAAAATTCTATTGTTGGGCTGCAAGTTGAGGGCAGTGAAGAATGTTATAACAATTTAAAGAGGAAAATAAAAAACACAGAAACATAACATCACCATTCCAATTCAAATATTGAGCAACATGTCTGGGGAATGTGCTCTTTAGTTGCAAGCAATCCTGTCAAAATTAGATGTTGAACACATTTAGAAGCCTAATTTAGCTGGACAGTTTTGCTATGGTAGCAGCTGCACCATGTATAAAACAATTCAAAAGCAATATCCATGTTGTGACATTAGATGGCATCTGAATTTATACAGCGAGCAGATCAATAGATTCAACACTGAGACTAAACAAATGCTGCTACTATGTTCTGAATGACCTCCACTGATTGGCACATTGCCAGGCTCCATAACTTTTCACCTTCATTAATATAAATTCATGCCACGGTCATAGGCTATTACAAAGTGACATTTTATATCTTAAACTTGTCCGGCTAATTTGTTTTCTTTGGTCATAAATTTTAGCTTCTCAGCAGAAACTTTAGCAAGAGGTACAATTACTGTCCTGTCAGTTTTCGTGCACTGGAATGAGGCAGGGTTCTGAGGTTTTTTTTGCTCTGGAGTGTATGTGTATAACATATTAAACATGACCCAGCATACAGAGGCACATGTATAGATGTAGCATTAATGTATAAGGTTTGACCAAAAATTTCAATTGCAATGACTTGTTGCATAAAATAGATTTTAAAACTGACTTTTCTCTGCATCTGTGTTTCTGAGTTGTGCTCCGTTCAGTAGAAATGGTATGCTGACGTATGCTGGAAAACCAACACTTCTGGCATTTTTGGTCTCTTGAATTCCCTGAACCTCTCACTGGTTCCTCTTGCTGAAATTTACGTCACCACTTTCTCCTGTAGTGACGTGGAGGTCAGCAGAAGGAACCAGTGAGATATGCAGTGGACCCACAAGATCGACTTTCCCAAACGTGTTAGTTTCCCAGTGGACTTCAAGACACCATTTCTACTGACTGGAGAAGTGATAGTTAGCCCTAACACTGGAAAAAGGCAAGTATACACAGATAACAACAGTTTTAATATCTTTGTTGTGACTGTGGATTTAAGTATTTGCAGTTGGCAATGTACCTACATTTATCAAAATGGAAGATTTATAGGGATTTTCTCTGTCTGAATGGTTAACCTTAGAGTGAACCTGTAGCCAGAACTTTCAACTATTTACATATTCTTAACAAGCAGTAAATAAGCTTTAATACAAGTCCACGCATACATCTATAGCTGCATGAACTCTGTGCAAGTAATCCTCAAACTTTACAGCAGAAGCACTAAGGCCATCCAAGTCATTCTCTCAATAGCTCAGCTCATCCAGATCCTCCTCCTAGCAATAACTTAACTACTACTGAAACAGTTTTGTAAAGTTGCACAGTGATATGTTTATGAGAAGAAAATAAAATGTTGCCTAAAAATGCCAATGTCATGCAAAACGAGAAGTTCAGTAGAAGCATAATAGTGTGGAACAGCCTTGTAACCCTTCGGTTGGGTGCAAACAGTTTACGGTAAAGGGTGTGATTTAAAACCTATTATATTACCTGCTCTTAGTCACAAATGTCATTATTTTTTGGGGGGTGTAGTATTCTGAGCTGCCACTCATAATAATATTCTAAGATGTAAAATGTTAAATGCTTTAGATTACATGAACTGTAAGTGTTCCCATAATCAGCCACCTATGTAGTAGAGTTGTCACATCATTACAAGTTATTGCTTTGTTGTGCTGTTAAAGCCTAGGATTTACAGTGCTTGATATTTAGTTTATTCAACATTTTTTGTAAAGTCTGCAGTAAATTGAACTGCAGAAATTATCTTGGATCCACAGTCCCAGTGTTTCCTCTCTCCAGTCATCCTAACATGCCTGTAATAAGGTACTTGAAAAGTTTTTTTGTGCAGCACACTACATGGAGTTGGGGGTTCAGGAGATATTTCCTCTTAAAGAAGAGCAAAGTCATGAATGGACCATGTAGCAAATCCAGCACAAGAGGTTCAAGTTAATTGGACAGAATGACAATGTAATAGGTAATTTAAAAGGTATAAGCTTAAAATAGATTGTGCCATGGACAAACATCTTTCTGCTTATCGCACATAACTAATGACACATACAGTATAGACCAAGTCAAGTACTTATCTTGTACTGCAGTTGAAAAAATAATAATAACAATATAATGATATAATCACATACAAGATGTAGAAGAGGGCACGGAAAATGCATGAAAAGGGCAGTATACATATACATTAAATATATTATAGTTTGTCCGAGCACACATATAGGTTATCTGTGCCAGAATGGTGAACTTTCGCAACCTTATTTGAGGGAATAGAGGATTCTGTAATTGTTTACTGTGTTTTATAAAATAACCAGTAAATTATATATGTTTTTTCCTTATAACATATAAATATCTCACAATCTGTAAAATATTTTAAAATAGTAAATACTAAATGCCATTTTTTTCAGAGCACATACATGCTTAAAGTAACAATGAAGTAAAAAGAGTTTGTGAAGGCAAGTTTAAAAAAAAACTCTCAGATGATTGCTGTGGGCTAACATTTCCAGAGATGGGTGTTATACCTATTTAAAGTGACAATAAACTCAGGCATTAAATCTTAAAAATGCATTCAAGTATCTTAACTATTAACAAAAATGTAGCTTATTTATGTATCAGTGCTGACACTGCCCTTCCTTCTGGAGGGTGGCTACTTTTGCTCCCCATGGTTCCTGTTTATTTTGTGAAGTAGCCACCGCTCCAAGCTCACTCCCATTATGGACTATAACTGCAATATAAATGAGTAAATTAAACATGAGATTGTTGTCCATCACAGGGGTGAAGTTGAAGCGCTGGCTACTTTACAACACACACACACAGGGACCATGGGGTAGACATGTGCATTCGGATTCGGATGAACCTGCAAATCAACGAAAATCAGTTGATTCAGCGGTTCGTCCGAAACTGAAATAACGAATTTAATATATGCCCGAATATATTAAAACAATATTCATACAAACATGATTTTTTTTCAGAACACGCCGGTGGCCATATTGGCCGCCAGCATGTTATGCGCATGCCCACAGCCATCTTTGAGGCAGAGCGTGTGATGCACATGACGGTGATGTCACACTCTGAACGAGCAGCGGCCAGGTTGGTCGCTAGCGCGTTCTGCGCATACACTCTGCCATTTTGGAGTAGATTTTGGTATATGCTAAGATGGCGGCGCTCAAACAGGTGGGCACTGCCATCTTGATGTATACCTAGTTCTACTCCAAAATGGCGGTGTGCATGCGCAGAACGCGGCGGTGGCCTATATGGCCGCCTCTCATTCTGCGGTTTTAGTCTGTGTTGTGCACATGTCTACCATGGGGAACAAAAGTAGATACCCTCCAGAAGGAAGGACAGTGTCGGCACCAATTCAGAGATGATTTGAGGATCTACAGCTGAGTGATGCACAAATAAGCTACATTTTTGTAAATAATTAAGAAACTTAAATGCATTTTTTAAGTTTTAACTCCTGAATTTAGTGTCACTTTACGATTATGTCCCACTGTTTAGACACACCTGTCAATCACCAGGTTCACATCCTGGATGGACTTGTTCCAGGCAACAATAAATTGTAACTCATTCATGGGTGGAAGAGGAGGGAAGCTGCTGATAATATTATTGTTTCTGGAGAGAGGTTATTCCCAATTGGGGCATCCAGTCAAGTATCAGTTATAGTGAGGTCATCCCTGCAGCCTTATAGGGCTCTGTACTGAAACAATGGAAACATAAACAAAAAGCCAGCATTGGCCACAGTTCACTGTTTCTATGTATCATCTCAGATTGCTAACAGGCTGTTTTTTGTTTTTTTTCACTTCATTTGTGGGTGCATTTTATGTATTATTCTTTTTATAAATCTACCTTAATTTATTGCACCAGATTGGTCCACTTCTTGTTTGTGTTTACATTTTTTTTTTCTTTAAAGTAGATCTATAGCCTTCCATTAAAATATTCAAAGAAACTGCACACCACAGCGCTCAGCAGACTTACAATGAAATGTTCGCCAACATCAATCATAGAAGGGCTGCCAACCTCATGGCCACTGGGAAGTTTCCTCACAAGACATGTAAAACAAAAAAAGACAGCGCCTTCTCCTCGTATAATAATGTTTAATAAAAGGAAAGATAAGAAATTACATGAAAAACTACTCACATAAAAAATATCTCCAGATGGATGAATGATACAAAGCAGGTCCCAACAACCACCTCGTTGGCTGACCTGTTTTGGGGGATATTCCCCTTTCCTCAGAGCTGTAGGTGGTCTTTCTTGGGACCTGCTTTGTATAATTCCTCCATACAGAGATATTTGTTTATGTGAGTCACTTTTCATGTCATTTGTAGGAGAAGGCGCTGTCTATTTTATTTGTTCCCCATTAAAATATATGTGCTGCAGCACTTAATTATACGTGCATCTTCTCCTGAAGTTTTCTCTTATTACCCCTTCAAAATCCCCCAAACAACTGTGAATCCTGCCAGTGATAGTCCAATAATGTAGCTTCCAGTGATGGTGTAGCAATGAGTTTGTACTGCATCTGAATTCAGAGCTTAGTTTCCACTCTCATGCAGGTCTGCTTACACTACAGTGGGATAAATACTGATGCTGGGTGTATGGCTATCAGCATCGGCCTGTAGCTGTTCAACCAGCACCTGCCCACTGCTTTCTGGATTAGAAAAAACTGCCTCTGTTGCTGAAACCCTTCCTCTGTGAACTGCAGTGTCTGAGTGGGAGAGTGTGTTAGACACAAATGAAGGAGGAGTTAGGGAAGGCAAAGGTATTTTGTTTTATATATGAAGTTTGAGCATTGCATATTAACTGCATTTGACACTTGTTAATACTGTATTTAATTTTTACCAGAACGTTTCTATTGATAAGTAAAAACAGCCTCTGCTCACACTACAAGTTTGGAAAGTAAGTTAAATTTAAGGGAGTTACAGAAAGTAATAAGAGATTGGAAGATTGAAAGAAACGTGGCGATCCTATAATGACAGCAGTTCCAAAATCTGCTCTTCTGATTTAACATGGAAGCTTTTATGCTCCAAATTTTGGTTCACCATCATACAGAACCCTCCTAAACATAAACATTTTACAAAATAAATTATAATCTTAAGAATTTGTACATTGTCGCTTACAAGAGACATTAATTTCTGCTATCTTGGAACACCTTATCGGTTTACCAACCTTTAGACTCCCAAATAACTCATGGCAACACAACCCAGATAGCAAGGATAACTTGCCACAAACTTGTGTCAGGGTTAAATTGTAATTCTTGTTAACTTGCTGCACACATTGCTGGCAAGTTGTAAATTTGCAGAACACTTGCAGCACAAGTTCTAATTTACACTTTTTGAATTTGTAGCAAATCTGCTTGGCAAGTCTACAGCAGGTCTTAGCAAGAGCTCTGCAAGCTCGCTGGTCTGGAGACTTGCAATGCAGACTTGCTGTAATTGTGCAACAAAATTGTGAAGCTTGGCAAGTCTGCAATAGTTTAGCAAGTCATTTTCAAACTTGCAGCACAATTGCTTGCTATCTGGGAAGTAGACTAAGGGGTCTATTCACAAAGCAGCCGAAGGATCTAGCCATAGCTTCGGCCGATCCTTCGGCTAGCTTCGGCCCCAGGACCCCTTCGGTTCAGTAGAAGCGAAGGGCTGCTGTACGGGCTATTCACAATAGCGCGTACACCTCCCGAACTTAGCCAAGCTACTCAGCCGAGCCGAAGGCATATGCCTTCTTGCATCTCCACCCAGCTTGCTTCTGACAGCTGGGTGGAGCCAGCCGTGATCTTAGGGCTGGCTCCGGCCACTTGCAGAGAGATCAGCGTCCCTGGTTACCTGCTAACCAGGGACACTGATCTCCAGACAGCAAACTCTCCCGGGCACTCCAGGAGTCTCCTGCTCTCGGCCGACCAGGAGAGAAACACTGATTTTTCTTTTTTGTTCTTTATTCTGACACGGAGCTGTGTCAGAATAGAAAAAACTAATACAAATTTGCCCATTGGAATGCATTGCTAGATTCCTATTGGCTATTTCAATTTGCAATAGCCAATGGTAAACTAGCATAGCACCCGCCCTCTGCTGATGGACCTGATGGAGAACTGCAGCAGAGGGCGGGTGCAATGCTAGTTTGTATTGACTATTGCAAACTGAAATAGCCAATAGGAATCTAGCAATGCATTCCAATGGGCAAATGTTTTTTGTTTTTTTTTTGCTATTCTTACATGGCTCCGTGTCAGAATAAAGAAAACAAATCAGTGTTATTCTCCTGGGCGGCCAGGGGCGGGAGACTCCCAGAGCGCCCGGGAGAGTTTTTTCTTCTCTTTTAGAAAACTATTGGGCGGAGCTAGCTGTCATTGCTAGCTCCGCCCAATCGTTTTCTATTTATTTTTTTGGACTTTTTAAACTATTTTTCTGTTTTGCTCGGTCCCTTTGAGGGACCGAGCAGAACAGCCGAGCCGAATGCCGCTTCAGTGAAGCCACCCGATGTATGGCTGATTTCAGCCGTACCAGCCTGAAGTGAATAACCGAACAGCGTTCGGCTCACTTCACTTCAGGTCGGTCTTTCACTTGCCTACAGCAGCTTAATGAATAGACTGTTTCACAACAAGACAGTCCAAGAATCCAGAGAAGATGTACTCTCATAACATTTTTATGCAAAATCATTCTAGCAAAGCAAAGCTGGTATTATATGTTATCCAATCAGCTTAAACCAAACCAATCAGGTTAAAGGTATAGACTATAACAATAGCATATTAGCACTTAGTAATATCATTTAATCATTAGCAAAATACATTACATTATTTTTCTTTATCAGTTAATTTCCTTTATTCTCTCCACTATTTGCACTGATTACTTGCACTTCACAATGCTAACACACCAGCATAAGAAAACTTATTTAAAAAAGTGTTAGTTATTGGATATCTAGCAATTTCTGCCTAGATAAATATTTACGCATATATCTACAGCATTTGGCAAATATTTTAAATAAATTGAATGTAAATATGGTTTGGGAATTCTAATGAAATCATATCAAAGAAAATAAAAGTCACTTATACAAGCAGACAAGCAGACAAGAGAGGCTGGGGGTCCTTTCATTTAAATTAGTGGAAAATAGAGCCCTATCACGCATAGTTACACCCCTGGCTTGAAAGCTCTATACATGTCATGCAGGCGAATCTAGAGGATTTAGAAGGGGGTGTGTGGACCCTATGATCATTTTTCTTATAGCATACAGACACCTCTCTATATAAGTCCTTGGTAACTTTATACCTTACCTTATTCAGATACCAAAACCAGTATTCATTCCAAGTATGAGAAGACATGATCAATATGATTTGTATGCTTTCACTGTATTAACTAGTTTCTGGACTCTCTGATAGCTTATGACATAATTGTCTGCCAGCTATTTATAAAAATGTTATCTCCAGGTGCACATAATTTGTCTCTCTTCATATTTAAATAAGGAAAATTGTGCTTCTGATTTCAGTCGATCAAGATGGCAAACTTGAATTGGTGCAGATGTGCAAATTGTCCTGGCTTGTTGGTTTAAGCTGATTGGATAATTTGCACATTTTACAGTTCATTTAAAAGGACGTGCTCCACAGTAATATGATGAAATATTTAGATTCCTAGTTTGTCCATAAGTCAAATAAACACACATATATTTTAGAATTCTGACGGTGATACCAAGCCAGGTGCCATTTCTTCAACAGTCTGAAAATAGGGCTGTAAATTATTGTGTAAATAAATTAGATCCTCTATAGTCTAGAATCTACACTAAATAAATAGAGGCTAATTATAAATTGGGGAGCAGTTAAAGTTTATGTATAGCCAAATGTTTTTTTAATTTCTGTTGGAGTAAGGAAGGGCTACAACTTCTGGAAAGGTGCTTGCTGTCTGTGTCCTATTGGGGAGATTCCCTTCACTTCCTACCCCAGAGATGAAATAATAAATTTCAACGAAGAGATGAAAATCACCTCATAGGTAGATGTCAGCAAAACGTCACCTGTGGAAGATTTCACCTGCATTCCTGTTCTGATAACAACTACAAGATTTTGGATTTTCCACTAATATCTCCAATATGTCCATGAGACTATCTCTACAGTGGAAGAGGTAGTGTGCAGGATAGCAGCGTGATCCCAAATTGAGTGTTGGCTCACATTACTTCATATTGTAGACAAAAACAAATATATGGGCCAGTAAGCATGTAAAAATCTTAAATCTTAACATTGCAGTGAGAACTCAAAATATGTGCTGCCTCAATAGACACTGTACTACCTTAAATAAACAGTTGCCTAATCTTTGAAAAGTAACATTTGGTTGTCAAGTTAAAGAAAAAATACAAAAATAATAATAGTAATAATAATAGTAATAACATGCATCCACTGGGTTCAACAAAAACAAAACCCTTGCATTCTCCGAATTCTAGAACCAATTGATCCAAAGGAAGCCAAGTAAATAAATAAAAAAATACATATATGGTCCGAAAAGAAAAATAAACCCTACTGGTCTCCAAAGGTAATTAGATAACATACTATTTTAACATTGTACAATGTGAAATCATTTGCAGTATATAAACTAGCCATTTATATTGTGTGCTTTTAGAATTACATATTTTATTTTTGAAACAATCTACTGAGTTTGCTAAAAAACAGATTTGCATAGAAGACTATTTAGTCTTGTAAAGGTGTAAGAATTTTTTTTTATTATAAATTGTCTACTCAGTTCTGCATTTTAGGACACTTAAAAGAGAAATTTTAATTTATGAAATGAAGAAGGGTTACTTTAAACATTTATGAAATTCCTATGCATGGATGTTTTGCTTCTAAGAAATGTGGGTGCTTCTCCATTAATGTATGAAGAGAATAATTGCTGGCTAGAAGATGTAAGGGCATAGCTTAGTAGAGATATATAAGGCTGCTGAAGTGATTAATAGATTATTATTAAATGCACCACTGACTAATGTCAACAGTGAAGTAAAGAACCCCAGCCTGAATGATTGTGCCATGAACCGTTGCCGAAAAAACTACCAAGCTCTACCCGTAATGTATTCAGCCTCATGAGTTGTTTATTTACTGTTTTCAGAATGTCATATTTACATAATTTTTTAATTTCCCACTGAAAAAATCAAGTGATCCTTATGCTTATTCTTTTATCTTGAAAAAATGTACGTTGTTGGGATAAATTGCTTTCAAAGGACAAATAGTTATATGTTAATGGTACAGTGGAATGTCATATAAATGCTATTATTTAGTTTTGTGCATAAAACATACCAATGGGGAATTTCTACAGCATGACAATTTATCTGTTATATTGGAGAATGAATTGGTAAATATATTTCTCATTGAGTAGAATGTGATGACAAGTATTTAGGAGCAGGCAGGGATGTGCTTGATTTCATACAAAGCATTTCTATCCTCTTCCCATATTTCATTTTATGCATTCAAGTAAGAGTGTCAGAGAAAGGGGACACAAATTAATCCCTGTTGTTTGTGGGCATTTTTTATTCTATAATTCACAGCTGAAATTGGTATTCTGTGTTCCTAAGCCTAGAAGATTTAAAGTAATGATGACAATATCATGCTCATCGTTTTATCCTTAGGCAAGCTAAGATGGGCATTCCAGACCTTTGTCACAGTGTATTTGTGGAGGGTATGGTGTTCTATATAAAATACATTCTCAATTATCCAGCACCCATGGGAATCGGTTGGATCCAGATAACTGTAGTTATCAGCCGACAGGTGAATATAAGCAGCCCAGAGCAATAGCCAGACTGCTATTGGCTATTGCAAACTGCAATAGCAGGCTGGCTATTCAAACCCCGGCCACTGAACAGAGGAGCAGATCTCATAAAGAAAATCCTCTCTCAGGTCTGATCCTCTGCTCAGTGGGCGGGTACAAAAGCCAGCCTTCTATTGGCTATTGCAATTTGAAATAGCCAATAGCAGGCTGGCAATTACTCCCCATTGTTTATATTCTACTGCCAACTGTGGAATCTAGCTGCCGGCCGGCACCTTGATGTAAACAATGAATTCAGTAAGCATCAAAATAAATGTAGTTGCTAATTCATTTTTTTAGTGTGCACTAAGCAACTGCCAAGTGTGCATAAAGCGTTATGTCCTCGATTTGTTTTGCCAGTTGCTTGAGAGTGAATAAACGGAAACAAATCCGGAGTCAGGAAAAAGGAGATCAGTCAGCCAGAGCCAGGATCATACACACAAAACAGGAAAAACAGCAGAGCACTTGGTAGATCTGAGCACACACAAGGGCGGAAACTAAATGGACCAGCTAATGGTTAAATAGTGAACTGGTTTAGCATTATTACTCTAAGACAGGAATTTGTTAGAAGTTTTTTAGTAGTTGCAGAATGATGATGTTTGCAGGTTTGGTCATAAAAGGGCACCAAAGAGGAGCAAACAGTGTCAGACATACTACAAGCAAGGCATGCTGCAGCCGACTGGGGGAGAAAGGTTAAGAAACCCTAACAGTGCTAGGCAGTATTATTAGGCAACTTTTGTTAGATATGAACCAAACTGAGTATAGACATACTGGAGTTGATTTACTAAAGGTAAATAGGCTGTTCACTTTGCAAGGATTTTGCACTTTTCAAGGGAATATTCCATTTAGCTTAGTGGATGAGGTAAAGCTCTGCTGACTTCTATCATCCAATCATGTGCAAGCAAACATGCAGTTTTCTTTCTTTGCTCCTGACTGGGTTTTCTTTGCAAACTGAATTTTCATCACATTTTTAAGAGAAAATTCCCTTAATAACAGCCTATTTATCTATAATAAATCAACAACACTGTTTCCTAAAAATGTGATCAATTTTTTATCACAGCCTAATGTCTACAGTAAGGTTTTTTTGTAAAGGCCAGCAGGCTTGAAATGTCAGTCCTTTTTACCTTTTTATATAAGCTCTGTGGATCCAGCATTGCGCTCTTCTCTCCCATCACTCTCCTACTTCAGGTCCTGTCCCATGCCACCCTCTTCCTTTTTTACATCATGGGCTGCTGGCTGTGTCTTCCTGGTTCTTGTTGCCTGCTCCCCAATCACACATGCACAGACAGAGATTCCACTTACTTCCCACCATTCATGGAACAATATGTAAACAAACACCGCACCAGAACTGCGCATGCTCAAGATCTGGCCTTGTGTCTGTTAACAGGAATGGAAAGTAATGCCTCCTGGGATATGTGACATTGGTGTCCCAAGAGGCTGCAGGAGGAGAGTGAGACAATATTCTTGCCTAGGCAAGAATGGAGGAGTAGTCCAACAACAACAAAATGAAAGTAAAAAAAAAATGAAAGTAGTGGAAGATAGTGATTAAGATGCTAAAAAGTTTTGTTTTCGGGAGAAGGGTCGATTTAAGTGAGAACTCTGTGTCAGTTTAGCCCCTAAATAATGAGAAAGTAAGCCTAAGCTTTTGATTACAGCCCACATCTTCAAAGACACCTGTACCTTTCATGTGCCATACATCATTGTTTTCTGCAAGGTGGCATGTATACATCTGCGACGTATACAAGGAGTGGTTTGAGATGTAAATGAGAGCTAAGTATAAACATTTCAGATTTTGCATTCCAGTAACAGTGTTGTTTAGTCTACTGGAGTAGATTGTGAAGGAACTGTGTACATGCTTGGGGAAAGAAAAGAATCACTTTGAAAGCATATCAACCCCTTATGGATCCTCCTCCCCTCATAGTGAATTCCCTATGAGTACATACTTATCTGCAGCCCCACTCCTGAGATTTTCACTCTGTGGCAGTCCCATGCAGCGCATAGCCTTTCCTTCAAAATGACCCCTGTGCCTGCTTTGCCTTGATTCCTGTTCACCCCTGAACATGGGCCCTCATTCTCCAAGTGGGGTTTAGAGCCATAGTAATTAATAAAGACTATAGCAGAGCTATATCAAGGCTGTTTTAAAAAGGAGATTGTGCAGCCACACAATAAAGACCTCAGGAGCAGAGATGCAGGTACATGTTTACCTATGGGGAATCCACTATAGGGTGTCTATAGTTAAATCAAAATAAAGTCCTTTAAAAACATAAGCATTTTAAATATAGTGTTAAAGCAAATTGTTTTGCACAGCAATTAATCTCACTGTACACATGCTGTGGCATGCCATGGCAGAGCCCCTACCAGCAATGCAAATATTGTAGAAAGAAAGAAATAAGAAATAATTAGAACCCACAAGAAGAAGTCCTAGTTGTATTTCTATCTCTGTGTAGCATTTCAGTGCATGTCCTCAGAAGCAACGGCTAATAGTCTGTTTTTTCAACACTACTGGTATTTGCATGAATGTCTTGTTAACCTGTTGCCCTCTCATGTTATGACTTTCTTTAGAAAAAAAATAGGTTTTTGTATCAATATTCTGTCATACAGAAACTTTGGTAAGAGTTCATTATTTATGAAAGCAATGCTATATTTGCTATTTGTATTGTTATTTGCACCAGTATTTCAAATAGTACCTAAGTCCAGCTTTAGAATCTTAAGAATTAAGGTTGTGTTTTAGGGAGCTAATTGTTTAGGTTAAATGTTAAACGCTAATTTTAAAGTGGAACTCTGGTTTATTATTTTTACCTAAAAATCCAAAGAACCGCATTATTAAAAATTAAAAACATATTTTGCTGCAATACTCCGCTTCAATCCATAGCTGCCTTTACTAGATATTGCAAGTCATAGTGGTTTGCTAAAAATAGATTATGCTTTAAGGATTCTTCCTTTCAGCACCGTATATATGGAAATATAATGTTGCTCTTTTTATGCACATTTTTGGATGGCCTAACCTCCAAGAACTCTCCTAAAGAAGCAGACTGAAGATCTGTGAAATTTATAGAGATTTGCCCCTACCCTTTTTTCATCTTGTCTGGCTCTTATGGAAATAAAGGAATAAGCATACAATTATCCATCACTGCATGCAACTATTTCTCAGCACGTGTATGAGCCATTGTGGGCTTAATGGGTTATGTAAGCTTGGGGGAATGTATCATATTTATTTATAGGATAAGTATAACAACTTGTAATTTTAAATGCAATACATGAATATGAATAAATTATTTAAAGTCCTACTTTTTCCCTTTTATTTTGTTTTGCTAATGATGATATACTTTGGTATGTTGGTATATCAAGAAGTATTTTATGTTCTGCCATGTGCTAGTTTGTTCTTCAAATATTTAAATAATTAGTTGGGGCAGTTTTTGCAATGGGCATAATTATAATCCAAAATCTGCAATTATGTTTTTGAATGTCCGTGCAATGTATAAATAGTTCTGGAAAATACTGTTTTCAATAAAAGTGTAATTCATTTAGCAAAAAGAAAACATTCTTGCATATATTATCATGTATATGGCAATCAATGTTTAGAATCTGCCTGGCAGATCTTAGTAAATAATTTGGTGATCAGATGAAAAGATTTATCCACAAAGGGCGTAGGGGATTCTTTTCAGTTAAAGCGGTTACATTCTGGAACTCTTTGCCACAAGCAGTGGTATCTCCAAAGAATATTGATTTGTTCAAATATCGATTAGATACCATACTAATAGACTGTAACATACAGGGTTATGGGTACACTTAAATACTAGACCACACAGGGACACACAACACACACACACACACACACACACACACACAAAGGTTGAACTTGATGGACCTGTGTCTTTTTTCAACCTCAATACTATGTGACTATGTGTTGATGGTATACAAATGTCCAACCACTATTTAATGTATCACTGCACAAAGGACTCAAACGCACGTTGGGAATATTCCCTTTAGACTGGAAGGTTTGAGTATTTAAGGGTATTGCCTTTAAACAAAACTCTGCCAGGCAAAGGCCTATTTTAGTCAAGCAACTAAAATGGTTCCTCTCATAGAATTGTTTCTAGCTGTTTCCCAGAATGCACTATCTATCTCCTTTATCGTGACAACCTATTTTAGATCTTGCTTTGTGATTCACTCCAATAGGCATAAGTGTTCATTCTGTTGTATTAAAATGAAGTCTCATCTTCTGCAGCTAACAAGATGCAATGGAATTTTCTGCTATAGTTTGCCGCATGCCCATAAATTGATATTTTAGTTACTTAAACTAATACAAAACACTATAAATATGTTATTACTATTCATGCTAAAGTATTTCATTGTTAAAGTTACTGCATATTAAATGAAAGGCATAGAGCTCAAATCTGAGCACGTATTCAGTTCATGTTACAGTTTTATCAGGGCAAGCTATAGCTTTTTTATACCAAATATACTCTATGTAATTTCTCTTTCATTAAAAAAAAATGTGAAAGTAAAAATATTGCATCATCCATTTTAAAGTTAGATAATTCAGTGAGTATTTCAAGGTTATCCTAAACCTAACACATGGTTCCAAGTATTAGGGAATTTGTTCAGGAGGATATTAATTTCTCTTTTGGGCAAATTGAAGAGGTACAGATTTAATGTTTTAGGTCCTTGCTCCTCTTTCAGCCCATCCAGCATACACAGACTGTATACACCATAACTTGCACCATATTGCCCAACTTTAATACATATTAGTAACCACCCAGACCTAATTTCTTCAGCCCTCAATCTACCCCAGGCCTCTCCATAAATGCACAGCTGTAATGCATTATATTTGCAAGTTACAGTGTCCTTGACATGTGGGTAACACAATTAGCTGAAATTTTAGTGCCAACATTTGAAACCTAAGCAATGAAGAACCTACTCGGAAAGGGGACTCTATTGTCTTGCCCTATGTATATTCCTAGTTGAAGCTCTGAACTATGCAACACCTATTCCTGTATTGTTGTGTGTAGAAACAAAGTAAAAAATAGGGTGTGCAGTTTATGCTGTTGCTAACTCTTGATTGCTAATGGGGCTGATATGGTATATTGAGCCAAACTGTGACACTGTAAAGGAATGACATGGCCCCTTTATTAGTAATTCATCTGTGAGATTTTGGGCAGATCCCTGAGTTTATGGGAAACTTTTTGGTTGGAGATCTTTGTGGTTTGTTCCTAAATAAGTCTTGGCTGTGGAGTGAGTGTGGTGGAGCAGGGACTGAATGTCTGTTACTGACATGAAGCAGCCATCTGCTGCGCTAGGCATGCTTGATCCATGTTAGAAAGGATATCAGCAGCTAAAAGAGAACAGATTGTGGTGCTGCAAGTGGCGCATTAAACACTAACTGTGACATTTAGCTCTGCTCAGCTATTTTGTATTATGCAAGCCCTTAGAAAAACAGGTGCAGTCAATCTCCCCTGTAGGTTTCCTGGATTGGAGAATCAACAAACGTAGCTATCTATCATTCTACATATTGAGTGTTGGATATGCTCCCTGAGCTGAGGTACTATGACGCATGCATTTATGAATGCATTTTATGAATGCATTTAGTTTGACAGACCCACATCTGTAGATACCAGCCAAAAAAACATGCATTCTTATGACTCTAGACTTTTAGTTCATCTAGAGAAAGGCCAGAACTCATACCCGTATAGAATCTGGTCTAGTTCGTTCTACCAATAAAGAATACTACCTGAACCCCAAATGCAATTGTGTTGTGTTTTCTATCAGGGATCCTAAGGCCTGGCTGTGTGCATTCATTTAAATAATAAAAGAGGGACTGAGGTGAACATGAACCTACAGCAACACCAGGATGGAAAACTGAACTACCGAGCTAGGCTGTGCTCAATTTATGCACCTCAAGGTGTAATTCTCAGCTTTGACTAATGTACACCTTTAATGACCCTCTTTCTGCATGGTTGTTATTTTGTTCTGACCCAACAAACTCCAGGACAGAAAATCTGATTTGGCATTCAAGCAATCCTGCTCAATCTTTACACAACAAGATTGAAAGAAACAGAAGAAATTGAATCTGTGACTCCCGTAGAGATTTCCACTCTTACTTATTTGACTGGTGGAATCCAAGGCCATATTTTAAAGCACACGTTTTAGAATATGTATATACAGTATATGTAGAAAACGCAAGACCTCAAGAGAATGTAAAATATTTAAAAATTGAGTTCTATTTCTAACCCTATGTGGGAAGCAGTTTTGTACTATGCATTTCTAAAGTACTCTCAGAGTTGTGTCTACATAGAAAGTGTACAATAGTCCCTTCCCACAGGGTCCCGGAAACCACAATTATATTTCTATATGTCTATGTTATTTCTATTTGATATAAAAGCAACACGTCTTTTAGCTACAATTTCCTTTGGAAATCTTTGGGGATGGGGGTTTAAAAAAAATCCAATTACTAAGCAGGAGTTTTTATTGTCATGTAACAATGATAATATGGACTTTTTTTATAGCTCTGAATCTAAAGAGACATGTTACTTCTTAAGAAAAAAAAGGAAAAAGGTTGTTAGAAAGATAAAAGGCATTTTGACAAATCATGAAAAAAAATGTGATATGTTAGATTAGCAATGTGCTATAGATATGTTTATACAGTGGATGGCCATATAGTTAATGTGCTCCTTGCACAGGCTATAGACATTTAGGTATTTGCATATTCTTAACAAGCAGTAAATGAGCTTTAAAACAAGATCTCACTGAGCTCTCTAGCTGCTTGTACAGTAAAGTACGTCATCCTCAAAGATCACAACAAAGATTGTAAAATTGTGTTTCAGTCAGTTTCTAGCACCTTGTGTTTGCATTAGAAAACTGGCAGCCTACCAGGATTCTGCAGCAATGGAAAGTAAAGGGTAAATGAGCTGTGATTTTAATTCTCCATGATGCCTTTAGCTACAGAGGTAATTGAGATCTTGTTTTGAAGTGAATTTACTTCTATAGGTACAGTACAGTGATTGAGCATTGCCACCCTAGTACATGAGATTGTACACAACCACTATCACCGCACCTTAAAATGCACAATATAAGCAGCACATAAAACATAATGAAACAGACATATGCATGTGGAAAAGTTTGACTGCAGCACTTTATTTGGGTTTTTTAAATTGCCCATACACCTTACAATTATCTGCAGATTTTCTGTGGTCAGATGGAAAAAGTGCAACAGATTGGCCCAGATGTAGATTACTCCGTCCACACAGTTAAGTGTAGATGGAAGAATCTGTTGCACCTTTTCCATCTGACCACGGAAAATCTGCAGATAATTGTAAGGTGTATGGCCAGCTTTAGTTTAACTTTATAACCCTTTAAGCAGTAACATTGCATAACCATAATCTTAGTCTTTAAGACTCAAATACTATAAATCAAATAGAATTGACAATCTTAGAGTGTTATAAACACTTTTCAACCATGGTATTACCTAACCACTAGGCTTACTAAAAGCTTGTAGATCAAACAAAAGTGACCATTAAAAAATCATGTAAATCAATAGCCACCCACAAAGTCAGTGACATAACCCCTATTAAGGATAAACTGCAACAGGGTAGGTGGATGGGAAGTTCACAACCCGCTGTTGCAGATAAAACCACTACAAACCCTAAGGCTGGGTTCACACCTGAGCATTTTTTTAATGCTCGTTTTTCAGCCCGTTTTTTAGCTCGTTTTTTTCCACGTTTTTTCGTTCAGTGAAACGCGCGTTTCACTGGCGGCATGATTTTTATTTTTTTTCCCTTTATTTTCTCTATTCTCTCCACACTCGGGAATACCGATGGAAACATGCGGCAAAACGCCCCAAAGAGGCTCCAGTACTTCTTTGTGCATAGGGCGTTTTGCAGCTCATTCCTACATGCTGTAAAACGCCCAGGTGGGAACCATGCCCTTAGGCAATCATTGGTTTTCACATGTTGAGCGTTTTACAGCGTGTAGGAACGCGCTGTAAAATGCCCAGTTGTGAACCAGGCCTAACTGATAGATCTGTGTAAGGTTAAGTATACTTCATAATGAGCTTTTGATTTTCCTTTCAAATTGTTAGTCACCAGTGATCAGCTGTTTCTCTCTATGTTCAGCTGCAGCTGCAACCCCATTCAATTACTCCCCATGAAATAAAAGAAGAAAGCCAGCAGACAAGTCCCAAGACTAGCTGTCGTGTACTTGTAATTTACACTTCAATTAAGTTCAAATAAAATTGTGAAAAATAAATGTGGTGAGGTGAGGGGTGAAAAACCAACAAGGCCACTTCCTTATCTTATGACTCTGACAAGATATGTGTTACTGGCAGGATCACTAGGTTAAAATAGAGGATCCTGAGGGATATATTGCTGGTCTGTAGATATGTGTACCATGAAATAATTTCAACTGATTTAAAACCAGTGTGTTTAAATTACTTAGCTGTTTAAGCAGTATCTGATCTGTGTTTTTGTGCCTTTGTAAGGCTAGGTTCACACCTAGGCGATTCAGATGTCAAGCTGTTTTGGTGCGTTCTCGATCGTGTGACTGTTCATTGTAAACTGCACGGTTGTCGCACATTTTTCAATGCATAGAGATGTCTATCGGACCCAAACCGTGCGACAACCACCGAAAATAGCTCCTGCACCTTTTCACGCGACAGGCAATTTCGGTCGTGCGACAAACCGCAAAGGTGTGAGCAGCTTCCATTGACTTCAATGCAAATCTGTCTTTTGAGCGATATCGTGCGACTCAAACCGTGCAATAAATCACCTAGGTGTGCACTGGCCCTAAAGGTTCCTCAAAGACAGCCAGCAATCTAGTCAATACTCCTCTTTTCCAGCATATGAATGCAACAACAAAAAATATTCTTCAGGAAATTCACTGTGTGGTTGCACTAAGTCAGGATATCCTTCTTCAGCTTTTATTCTAAATTCTAAAATCTCATTGGCAAGCGCTTTCGGGGCCTCGCAGGGTCCCCCTCTAAGCCTGATGAAGGGGACCCTGTGAGGCCCCGAAAGCGCTTGCCAATGAGATACAGCTATTGGCAATAAAATATTTTGCTTTTTCACCTCATGGTGTGCTGGTGACATTTTTCTACTTTTACCCAACAGGTCACCTGTAAAACAAATGTGGATATACTCACCTTTCCAGTGGCCCATGTATTGAAAAGCCACTGCATCTCCCCTTCCCAGCTCCTGCAACTATTTGACCATCAGATGGGTCATATACTTTTTCTCCCTGCAGGCTGCCCTGCTTCTTCCTGCCAGTTCATACATCCTGTAATTTGGTATCAGCCAATGGGAGGTTCATACATCCTGTAATTTGGTATCAGCCAACTAACGGGGAGAGCAAGTATCCTACACACCTGAACATGTAAATGAAAGGCAGTTTTTAAATACACAGGCTGCTGGAAAGGTTAGTATATTCAGGCTTCTTTTACAGATTACCTAATAGCTGGAAAAGACCATGCGGTGACAGGGTGACATTAATATGGGGTGTTGATTTACTAAAAAAGGTGAAGCTGTTTGTTTAGCAAAGTGAAAGTTCATTTCAAACAGTGTATGCCCATTTTGCCAAGTAATTCATAAGTAAATAAGGTGAACCTGTGTTCACTTTAAATACCCAATCAAAGTGAACATTCACTGAAAATCAACTCCTTTAAGCCACTGACTTTGAGCAAATATGCATATACAGTATATGGACTTTGATTGACTAATGGTTTTTCGCCAGATTTTTTTATTTGCATACGTATTCTAGCTCAGTGACTTAGCAAAATTATAAAGCCAATAGCTCAGCATAACATCCAGGTAACTAGCATTTTCAGAAGAAGGTCAGCAATGGTAAGCTCTATATTTTTCTAATGGCAGGTTCATGTTAAGATCTGGATTACAGCGTTTCTTAAATAGCTTTTTGCATTGTCTACAGTTTATCTACTCTTCCTAGGTTAGATTTCCTCATAGATCCCTAAAGTACAGTATACTTAGTGGTAAATTGGATTTCTTAAGGGCAGGGAGAAATGTAAAAAGGTTATTATCTGTTAAGAGCCTCCGCATATTTTAGTCTTACATAGATATATAGATGGCTAGATACAGTATATAAACGGCACAATTTTATGCTAGAGCTCTAATCTCATGGACCTATCCTTCAAGGTTTTTGCTCGCAGAGAGAATGATCTGTTTTTATTTACAAGGCTTGCCGTTTTTATGTTTTTCTTCTGAGCTTCTGGACTTGATAATAAAGAATGAAAAATGGTTATGAGACAAAGTTTGATTTATGACAGTAGCTGAACTTTGTATTTCGTCCAATATGCACATGTACTTTGACCAAGATGACAGATTGATGTTAGCGTTACAAGTATAACCTTTTCATGTTGTTTGGACACTGTGTTTTCTGTTTACCATATCATTGGTGAATTAGTCACCATGAAGGATACGTAACTGACTCATGTCTTTTCCTTGCTAGACAGGGCTACGATGACCTGGAAAAGCAACTCAAAGAGGTTTTCATGGAGAGAAGTAGCATCCTCCGGCAACTTTCCAAAACGTCCAAGGAACTGGAGGGCATCAAAGGAAATCACCAGGTAAGGATGATTGCAGTGAGGGTGCATTTTCATGTTTAAAGTGTATATAAACCCAAAAAAAGGATATTTAATACAATTTATTTCATTATATATATATTACATTTAATATCATTTAATATATTGCAGTTTACCAGTCTTGTGGTGGTAACATTAGTTTTCTGTCTTCAGGCTTTTTCTATTTATTTTAATCTGATAAACCTGCAAATAACACCGTTTATGTCCCTTGATATCTACAGTATGCCTTTTTTTCTTCACTGTACTTTTTCTTCACTGGAACCCCACACCCAAAAAAATTGCCAACCAGACTCTTGATCCGAGCAAAGGCCTGGAAGGGCAGGAAAGGGGGGGACGAGCGACCAGCCCCCCTCCCTGCCCTACCAGGCCACATGCCCTTGGAACTGGGAGGGTGCTTTTCCAGGGTTGCCCCGATGTCGACAAGGGCCAATGGGGACAAAGGCCTCTTCCCCACAAGCCCCACAAGCCCTGGGGCGTTGGTTGTGGGGGTTCGGGCAGGGGGGCTTATTCACATCAGGGTGACCCTTTAATAAAGGGGCACCCAGATGTGGCACCCCTCTTGTGAATGAGCAAGGGGTACTTGTACATTCACCTCTACTCATTCACTAAAGGGTTAAAATAAAATGAAAATAAAAACACCACAGACGGCATTTTTTTTCTGCTCGCACGCGCCCCCTAGCAAGCGCACGGGCAGAAAAAACCCGTCCAATGTGAAGAGCCGTTACCAGCTGTTTCACATATACCCGATCGGCGGTTCTATAGCCTGCCGATCATGTATATGTGCTGGCTGCGTGCCCCCCCTCGAGTGCTGCCGCCGCCGTTGCGCTCCCTCCTGACCCCTCCCCTTCAATCCTGGGATCCGCTGCCCCATCTGCAGCCTGGAACCGGCTTGGGAGCTTGGGAGGGTGTCAGGAGGTAAGATGGGAGGGAGATCAGCATCTTCCTCCTTAATGACCTTCCTCCGTGCTGTGAATGCAGAAGTGATGTGTATTACATATATATATAGCCAGAGAGAAGAAGCTGATGAAGCAGATCCCCAGGTGACATTAGGGGTCTAGAAGACCCCTAAAGTCTCCATAAAGGGGACCTGTCAGTGTGCCTTTGCTATTATATAGGGGGATTGTTATTCCTCTATGTAATAGCAATAACAATACGTGTAAAAAAATTAATAAATATAAATAAATAAAGTTTAAAAAAAAAAAAATTCTTAAGTCCCCCACCCCCACGTTTACGCACATATAAACGTAAAAAAGCGTCCGGTGCACCAGCACGCGAAAACTACAATTGCGCTACACACGTTACATATCAAAAAACAAAAGACATTTTTTTGACAAGTCTTTTATTTTATTTTTTTTAATGGATCCACCAACGTAATCCAGTGCCAATCACAACGTCCAGCATTGTCCTTGATGATAACTTGAGGAAATAAAAAATGAAACAAGAAAAAATAAATAGAAATAATTAAAAAAAACTCTGCCTGCCAACCCATCCACTCTCGAAGAACTCCCGCTGCAAAATGGCATTCTGACAGATGCCGGCAAAATATAAACAATTGGGCGGATCTAGGGGTGACAGCTAGCTAGCTCCTCCCAACTGTTTACAATTGTATGGCACCAGGTGAGCCATGATTGGGAAAAGTAATCATTACTTTGCCCAATCATAGCTTTTCAGTGCACTGTGCCATGATTGGGCAAAGTCTTGTACCTGATCTGTGGTCAGGTGCAAGGCTTTAGCCAATCAGGGCTTAACAATGCACTGTGCGGTGCGCAGTACCTTGTGGCGCTTGCGGGTGAACAGTCCACCAAACGCCCTGATAGTTTGAGTGCTCGCCGAACACATAAACTAGCAATGTTTGAGTCAAAGGGGTTGATTTACTAACCTTATAAACACACCACGAACATGTATACACCTCTGTAGTGTGTTCCCTCCCAGCATGATCTATGGGTGGAATCTAAACACCTTTGTAGTGTGTACACACCCAGCAGGTGTGTTGTGCAAAGCCCTGCCCTGAATTGCAAGGTGATGTTGTGTAAATTAGCTCTACATTGTGTTGCTTCCGTTGATGAATGCAGGAATGTAAATGCATGAGCTAACCATTTTTGTCTAATCTGTTAAGCAGCATTATATATGCATCATGTGCATGATTTTTCCATATATGGCATTAGTGGAAATATGCTTATAGAGACTTTTTGGTTGATAAATACGCTTTGCTGTGTAAAAATCACACGCACCTGGTGCGTGCGTGTGTTTAGGTTAGTAAATCACCCCCAATCTCTTGTTTGCCTCGAACATCCAGCCCATCCCTACTTACTGCACACATGGAAGTGATTTGGTAACTTTACAGTTGCCCAAATAATTTTCAGTAGAAAGTCAATAGTTGGCTGTTTGTGTACATGCTGCCACTGTTGCCGATATATGACATATGTCGGTGGCAGTGAAAGGGTTAAAGAGAAACTGAACTGGTAAAGTTGTGCCAAAAGAAACCAGGCAGAGGGCCAATGACTAGTCAGCAGTATTGCCTTTGGTCTTCCTGCAGCTGATCTTTATCCAATACTGACTTACCATTCCTTGTTCTGCACTGTGTCTCTGTGTGGAGACATCCATCTTGGTAGAAGCAAGGCTTTGCTTACTCATGTCAGTCTCCAGCGAGCAGAACAGTGAGCAGCACAGTAATAATATCAGCAAATCTCAGTTCAAATCTCCTGAGACTGGCAGTCAGAGGCACATTTGCTTTATCTCACAATGGACATATACAGCTGTAGACATGGGAGTGCCTAGGCAGTGCCTGTAGATTTCAGTGTACTGCTTAGGCACAATACCAATTCAAAAATTTCCCCTATAACATATAAAATATTCTCTTTTTGATTTGACTTCCAGTTCACACGTGTGTATTGTTTCACAGAGTTTACACTCTTATTTTCACAGTTAAAATTTTTTTTTTCCCTTCCTAGTCCACGAAAAACAATGAAGCATCATCCAAGAGTGATGTTCAAAAGCTTTTGGAATTAGAAGAAAGGCAGAGGTAAGACAAACAATCAAATTCACAGAGAAATGTAACAAAGATCTGCACAAAATGTAGTCCATTATTTTATGTTGTATGTAGTGGTTCACACAGACAGGTGCTTCCAGTGTGCCTGATTTCTGTTTGCTCCAAGCTTCGTATGAAGGAAACTGAGTGGAGCTCACCCATGTCACTTGTTGGATATATTAAACCCTATGGACAGCTGCATTTTAATCAGCCTCTTTTGTGCAGGAATGGTTTACACAAACCCTAAGGGCTACTCCATACATGTTAATCCTTTTCTTCTGCCCTATGAATGTTAACTGGAGCTATCTGAGCAACAGATGCTATTTGTATGCACAGTTTTAGCTATATATGAATATAGCCTCTAAACAGAGATAATTCAACAGTCATTTAGTGAATGGATAGTTGCATAGTTAAATAGGTAGCTAGGTTGAACAGCACAAGTCCATCAATTTCAACGTAATGATATCCTTTTAAGATTCACTGTTCTGAGCTTATTTAGTGGATTCCCACCATCATAGTACAGTTGAAAATGTCCTTAATCTAGATAAGTGGTTCATTCTTTGGACTCCCACATTGGTATGAGAAAAACATACTTGCCTTGGAAACCCATTATATTAGGCTGTAAGTGCCAATTTCACAGGTAAGGATGCATCACTTAGGCAAGCCAGCAAGGGAGCTTTTTTACTGCATTAACACAACAAAAAAGAAAAACATCCCAAGCACTGCTGTGCTGCTGAAATAAAAAAAGTATTCCCAAATAAAGAGTTTGCTGGGCTACATCGAATTCTCCTTTTAAATGCCAAGTTTTGCCTTGTGTCACACAGAGTGAGCATATGCACCACTAGTAGTATGCATTTCATACTTTGAGAAACATTGTTAAAGTTTCTAAAAAAAGATAAGAAATGATTTTCTTAAACGAGACATTGATACCTTTCCCATGGAGAGCAAAGTGTAGAGCAGGCCATACAACTATAGATTATCTGCAGATTTTCTCTATATAAGATGGAAAGAGTGCAACAGATTCCTCCATCTTTGCTAAACTGTGTGGATGGAGGAATCTCCCACTGGGCCACGCTTCAGTATCATGCTAGTCACCCCCGCTGGCTCTCAAAACACCTGAACAGCCTGCATCCAATCAGATTTTTCAGATATTTTGAGAGCCAGCAGGGCTAACAAGCAAGCCCAGTTGGAGATTCCTCCATTCACAAAGTTTAGTGGAGATGGAGGAATCTGTTGCACTTTTTCCATCTGACCATAGAAAATCTGCAGATAATCTATAGGTGTATGGCCAGCTTTAGTGTCTTTGTAACCCCCCCCCCAAAAAAAAAAATCCCTTAAACTTACCTTGTCAGCATTCCTTTGACAATTCTTCCTCCATCACAGCACTAGAATCCCTAGTGTTTACACTTGTGTGAAACCCTAAGAGGACTTGTGGCATCACTCCCTTGGTAATATAGCAGTGCTTGGGCTTAACAATTGGCTGCTAGACCTGAGCACTGTCAGATGGAAGGAGGTTGTATGCTCTGCATAGTAGGAAATATGAGGTATTGATGATGGCTATGATCAGGGTAGCCATCAGGGGGGTACGGTCGATACTCATGTAAGGGGCCTGGGCAGCCTGGGGGGCCCGCCCGGGACCCTTACATGAGTATCGGCCGATGGTGAAGAACGAGGAGGCGGACGAGCCCCTGCAGTGGAGGCCTGGCCCTAGCAGCGCAGGGCCCCAGCATTGCCGCTCCAGCGACTTTGAGACAAGCTGGGGCCCCATCAGCGACGCTGCTCGTGACGTCACTTCCGGCCAGTCCAGCGGCAGAGGAGGCCTGGTGTGCAGGTAAGAGAAGCTAGGAAGGAGGGAGGGAGGGGATGCAGCCCGGACCAGACTAAGCACTAAGCTCTGCGTCCAGCAGGTCACTAAACCCTGCATCCAGCGGCTCACTAAGCCATGTGTGCAGCGGGTCACTAAGCCCTGCGCCCAGAGGGTCACTCAGCCCTGCATCCAGCGGGTCACTAAGCCCTGCATCCAGCGGGTCACTAAGCCCTGCGTATGAGCATCAGGGGTTCAGGAGGGACTTTTAAAAAGACACTGTCAATTTACCCAGAATGGATAAAGTGACAGTGTCTCTTTAAGCTGTTTCTCATTAGGAATATAAATGAGAAAAAGGTATAATCTCGATCTTTTTTCTTTGTGATGACTAACTTTTAAAAATTCTAAAGCATATCCCATATTCCTAGGGAAGACCTAAAAGTCAGAATCATAAAACATGTGTTTCAAACATTGCAGAACCAAAAAAAATTGGGTTGAAAATTTATAGCATTCTATTGTAAATCTTTACAATTTCAGTGACTTCATTTCTTTTGTGATCTGACTGCACTGAAGTACAGAGCTTCACTCTCAGAGACTTTTCAATTTGTAAAATTAATCTATTTTCTATTTGAGTGGTATATGCAGAAGATTTTATAAATCTGTGTTTTTTTTAAATCTTTTTTTCCCTAAGTAAAATGAAAGTACAATTTTCTACAAAATAGAGCTTATAAAAGCAAAGCATGCTAAACCTTTTACAAATCTTCACTTGACTGATCTTGACGCTTGCAAAGCCATAAATTACATGGACATGTCTACATGTATTCTAGATTAATGCTATACAATATATTAGAAGTTTATAAAAATGTTTTACCAGTTTCATTTTTTTTTTTTTTTTTAAACTCTAATGAAATTTTCTAAAAATGCAGGGACTTAAATTGAGTATGTGACCACCTATGGACATGCAAGCATTTACTGTATGTATTCTTAACAAGCAATACATGGGCTTTGAACAAGCTCTCACTGGACTCTGTAGCTGCATGCACAGTGGAGCAATTAAGACAGCTGTGTCAACCAGTCTAGGTTCAAAGTTCTGGCTGTGGGTCATGAAACTCTAGCAAGCATACTGAAAAGCTGTGAACAGCTGAAATGACTGCTATAGTTATCACTAATGGGCCAGATTGGTTCCCGATCATCAGTGAAATCCAGAACTGTTACTAAAAGTCATGACTGAGAGTCACATGCTACCGATGTCAGCCATGTCAACTGATGCTCTGCAAAGTGGGCACTAGGCATCAGCCTAGGGAACTTTTATATACAGATGGCTGGCACAAAGGAGTTAAAGGCAAAGTACAGTATTTTGTACATAAAGAGGTAAATATAAAATGTAGGATATACAGTCATGTTAAAAGTAAGTACAGCCCATGGAAATCGTTGACTTTTTCAATATATTTATACAGGCAAACATTATATCTTCCTATACAAAGGAACAGATTGTTTCCGCAGTGGGCTGTGCAAGGACCCAGTGGGGAGAAAAAAGGGGGCTTTTTAGAAACCAGTCCAGACCTCGTATATAAAAGTCTTAGAAAAACATTTATTCACTAAATTGTTGTATACATAATTTAGAACCAAAAAATAAAGTACAAAATCATGTCATCAATAAAAATATATATCATTAATAAAAATACATATTGAATATGCAGGTTCACCGTTAGGTGACAATACCGTGCGGTTACAAGATATGCGGTAACTTACTTTCAGATGATGTAAACGCTCCTATAGGTCCCTACATGTTTCGCCCCCAAGAAGGGGCTTCTTCAGGGGAAAGAAGGCAGATCTCCGGGAGAACTGCATTCCTATGATAAAAATGGTAAACCCGTATACAGGGATATTAGAGACGTGGAACTGCACCCAACTCACATATAAGATCACTTGTTTACATTGGTGTAAAACAGTAAGATCATACACACAGTATAAAAGTAAAAAATAAGAATCAAAGTTGGATA
>NW_017307982.1:225711-248151 GCF_000935625.1 Nanorana parkeri
GTGAACCTGCATATTCAATATGTATTTTTATTAATGATATATATTTTTATTGATGACATGATTTTGTACTTTATTTTTTGGTTCTAAATTATGTATACAACAATTTAGTGAATAAATGTTTTTCTAAGACTTTTATATACGAGGTCTGGACTGGTTTCTAAAAAGCCCCCTTTTTTCTCCCCACTGGGTCCTTGCACAGACCACTGTGGAAACAATCTGTTCCTTTGTATTCATAACCTGGGGTGTGAAACCTCCAGCTCCTCTAGACGCTATTTGCAACATACGCCTGCCAATATTATCCCTTAATTATATATTCCTATAGATAAAGATGATATTTGTGAATAAATACCCCCTGAATAAATTGCCCTTTCAGTCAGTTATTCAACAAAAATATCAATAGATGTAATGGTGTACTGTGGAAAAGGTAGGTACACCCATGGCATTGTACGCTGATATTGTCCATTAATTACTTCTTGTAGGAGTTTTGCATAACCATCCACCAGTCCATGACATTGACACCTTTTGCAAGCAAAATTCCTTCAATTTCAAGATGCACATTGGTTTCCTTTCATGTACTGCCCTTTTTAAATCCCCCCCCCCAACATTTTTATTGTTTTTACTTAAGAAGTTTTATCAGGCCAGTCCATAACCCTCAATTTCCTTCTTTTAAGCCACTTCTTGGTGGATTTGATACCCTGTTTCCCGAAAATAAGACCTACCCCAAAAGTAAGACCTAGCACTATTTCTCAAGATTCCTGTAATATAAGACCTACCCCGAAAATAAGACCTAGTTTGGTGGTAGCATGTGAGGGGGAACTTGAAGAGCAGGAGAGATGGTGTCAGCCTGCAGGGACATACTGTATCAGGGGATGACAGGGAACTCCCTCCGGCCCGCGCAGTGACAGGGAGCACTCCAGTACCATACTTCACCAACTGCTGTCCCCCCAAAGGCACTGTTTAATGTAATGGTACTGTACTGTAATGTGTACCGGTAAATGGTACCGTACTTTAACGCGTTGTCCCCTGTCTGATGTCCGCACTGCTGCACCGGTGGTACCGCTGTCCGGTACTGTGACAGGCGGAGTGATACCAGATAACTTTGGATTGTTGTACATGAATAACTTTAGAGTGTTGAACATTTTGTTGCACAATTGTTGCACAAAAAAATAAGACATCCCCTGAAAATAAGACCTAGTGTGTTTTTGTGGGGCAAGAAATATATAAGACAGTGTCTTATTTTCGGAGAAACATGGTAGTATGCTTTAGATCATTATAGTGCAGAAAGATCCCTTTTTGGTTCAACTTCAACTTTTCGATAGATGGTGTACATTCTCATCAGGCACATTTTGATATGATTCAAATTCATCGTTGAATCAATGACTGCAAGCTGCTCGGGCCCTGAAGTAGCAAAGCAACCCCTAACCATAACACCCCCCATGCTTTATGGTGCATGCTATGAGGTTCTGCTAAAATGCTGCCTTAGGTTTACGCCGAACATGTCTACTGTTACCATGGCCAAACAACTCTTTCTTTCATTCATCATTCCACAGCATATTTTTCCAGAAGGCCTGGTCTTTGCCTATATGTTCAGTAGCAAACTATAGGCTTTGTCATGTTCTTGTTGGACAGCAAAAAGTTTTTGCTGGCACACCTCCCATGGCAGTTAAATTGGTGCAATGTCTTTCTTATTGTAGCTATATGCACTTTTGACAACAACTGTTGCAAGAGTTATCTGTAAATCCTATGATTAAGTTTTGGTGTACTTAGAGATTTGTTACCACCAAATGATCAGCTCCTGGGTCAGTTCTGGACAGTCACTTTAAATCTACACCATTAGCAAATTATTTGAATAATCATTTGAATAATCATTTGAATAATCATTTTTAAATAATTTGGCAATCTTGTTAAGTCCCATGCCAGACTCATAGGCATTCACAACCTACCTTCTGAGGTCCTTAGAGAGCCCTTAATCCCTTAAGCCCATAATCTAGGCATTATAACACGCCAAAAGCAAATAACCAGGCCCTAGATGTCTGAGGTTTAAACTAGGCAGATTCCACCTGCATATTACCTAAGGAGGCTCCAATCAGCGGCAACTAATCTGAAATGTCTAATTTTAATTTCATGGTTTTGAAGTGGTGGTAAAAGTAGGGGTGCACTTACTTTTTCAGGCAACAAATCTGCATTATTTCTACTTTTGTATTTACTCACACGACGTTAAATACTATATAGTGGAGGTGCACCAAAATTAAAATTTCAAAACCAAAATTCAGGTCAAAACTGATTTTTTTTTCTAACTTTTCCAAATGTTTTTAAAGATTTTTTTATAAACTTTTATTTTTTTATATTTTATTTGTATATATTTATTTTTATTAAATATTTTAATTTTTTTACTTTATTGTTGGGGGCCATCGGGGGAAATATTAGGGGGTCTAAGCAGACCCCTGATAATTCCCTTTAAAAATAGAAAAAGAGATTGAGAGCACAATCCTCAATCTATTTTTCTGCAGCCCCTGTTATAAATATAGAGGAATCCTTTATATTGAGTGCTCCTGTTCATTCATAACTTGCGGAGATAGTATGTGTACCATGTTCACAATTGTGAATGAACAGGAGTGATGTAGATCACACCCATCCATTCATAATTGGGGACACAGTAAACATACTCTGTCCTCAATTATTTACAAACACTCAACGGTCACTGATCGCTGAGTGCTTGTACCACTCTCTATCCTGATTTGCTGTCATAGGAGGCTGAGCTTGCGAGAGGGGAGCTCAGCCTCCTGTGACAGCATTGAGAGCTGCCTCTGCCCCCTGATCTCCTGATCTCTCCTGATCTGTCACAAGAGGCTGAGCGGTTCGGGCAGGAGAGATGCTGACCACTCACAGCGCTCCCCTGCACCGCTCTGCCTCCGTGACAGTTTCTCTCCTCCCCACTGGGACACAGAGCAGTGCCCAGCGGGGAGGAGAGAAAGCAGGGATGCGCCTCCATTTCGGTCACAAAATGAGCACGAGGTGTGAACCCAGCCTTACTGTTTTTATTCCTGTGTAGGGTCTTTGGTAGAGAGGGGTATGTCTTGGAATCTTCAAAATGAAGTATCAATTTGTGGTGGTAGTAAAAGTACAACAACTTGTCCCCCTTTATCTACTGGATGATCACTTTAGATATAGCCTCTGCTAGAATCTTGCTAATTTTTCTGATGTATTTGTTATATTTTTTAAATATATTTTTAACAGGTATTTGACAGGTATCGGAATGATTATTAGATTGTAATCCCTCAGGGGCAGGGCTCTCCTTAGCATCTTGTATTGATTTGTATTGTAACTGTTATGTTTTCCTTATATTGTAAAGCACTGTGCAAACTGTTGGCGCTATATAAATCCTGTATAATAATAATAATAATAATAATACTAACAATAATAATTAGTTACCATCACACTACTGATTTTTATCTTCAGCTGTCAGCAGCAATTGGCAACATTATTTGTTGCTTGGATACATTTTTTTTTATCTATGGCGCTTCCACTGGATGCACAGAGGTTTCTGGTTCTCTTTGCATCCATGACTATATGTTGGGTTATGGCCATACATCACCTCAGCTTCTGTGAGGCACACTGCCGGCTAACCTACACAATGCTGCCAGCCTCATGATCATGCTGTTTTTTTAAATTATTTTTTGCGTATGTCTTTTATGCCTGAGATGTTTTCATACTTCACAACACCTTTAAACTACAAAAATAAACTTGATTATAATCCAAGCTATAACAGCCAATCCAGAGCAAACTTCCATTGTTCCATATGGCTGATGAATGGTGAAATTTCATTGGTAGTTATGAGTAACCACGCTTTGCAAATTTTTTCTTTTTGGATTGTGTTATTGAATAAGCTTGTTATATAATATTATAATATAAAACTATGTTGTTTTTTTTATAAAACAGAGAAGAAATGAAATCCCTGCAGGAAGCATTCACAAAGCAACTTAATGAGGCGAATGAAAAGGCTGAGAAGCATCAGGCCACTGTAAGTGTTTGTGTCATGTGACCCTCCAATTACTTCTCGCCTCCATTTTTCTTTTTCTCTTTGAGTTTTGTGTTGCTGTGCTTTTGTTGGGTTTGAAGACACATAAAAGCATATTTTTTGGTAATGGTCTGGCTTTGTGTTCCAGAGCTGGGAAGCGCAAGGTAATGGACAGTTTAACATTACACAGAATGGTTTGTAGTTTTAGGGTTTTGAAAGCTTGTGTTAACATTACCACCTAAAGCTTTTCGAGATTTTACATTTATCTCCTCCAGAATAAAAATTGACTTTATAATGTGGGTCTTTTTGCTGCAACTTTACTCCCTTTTAGGAAATGAGGGGGTGAGACATGTACTAGAATATAATCTAAACCTAATCTGCAAAAGCAACAAACATGCACTCATTTGTGTTGATGCATCCTGGTTATTGACCAAACAGTTATAGCTGGCATATGGCAAATATGAGAGGCAGAGCCAGCTGTCAATCAGGTAGCAGGCTGGATCCTGACAATATTGTCGGGATCCTTCCCGGCTGCAGAATGGCTCTGTGCTATCAACATATATCGAGCAATAGCCGTTGTATATGCTGAGTTTCGGGATACAGGAGGACATTAGTATATGACCTCCTATGACCGTAAAGAGAACTATGCCAAAAAAAGGTTGGGCCAAAGTTCTTCTTTAATAATTTCCTCCAATAAATTTTCCTTTTACTTTGATAGTCAGTGTCAGAATGCACTCCCTTTAGCGTTATTGGCTGGCATCATTGCTGCCTTGGCAGAAGAGCTTACAGAAAAAGAACACTCTTTGAAGCTACTGTTGTCACCGAGATGGAAGATTTGAAATTTTGAGAATATTTCAGAGGTGTTGGGAGGAGTCTTTTGATATCCTTTATAATAGACCCAACTAAACTTGTAGGTTACTCATTAGCTTCTGGTTAGGCAGTTCAACGACACACAGCCTCCAATAGCATTACTGAGAGCAACTCAGGGACAGAAAACAGAACAGCGCCAGGCTAAAACTGATATCAGAGACCATGAACAAGTATAATAATTGATTGACACAATGTTTAAACTTTTTTTATGGACTGAGATGGAAAAGGTCCTTTTACTTAGAACTTGGAACATCATTTGGCATTGGAGAGTGGACCATAAATAGAGAAGCAGGAGTGTATTTATATCTGACTGGGCCCCATAGCAGTCCAAATAGCTATTACTGCAGCAGTTACACAATTTATCCTAGGTGACATGATTTATTATTTTTCAGAAAGTGCAGGACTGGTATGGAGGAGGTGGGCAATTACCACATACTAATAAATTCCCAGCCTTACCCTGTGAACCCCTAGTATGGAAAAATTAAAGGGTGTATCCACCCTTTTTTTGTTTGTTTCATACAGAGTGTAGATGGTGTCTGTCATATTTTTGCTGCTGGCAATGCCTCTTCTGGAGAGATTTGATGTCTCTATTTTTCCTGGTGACCATGTCAGCTGGCACAAAAAGTGATGGAAATCCAAAAAATTACACATGACATTGGAAGGTGGTCAATGGGGGGCACTTGTTACAGTGACAACAGTCTAACAGGGAATTGCTCCCTCACTTCAGAAGAATCTCCTCCCACTTGCCTTTTGATCTCTGGAACAGGAAGTAAAGAAAAATGCCACCAATAGAACAAAGATAGCAAAATAAACCTGGTATGGGTTTTAGCCTTTCCCAAATCTATTCAAAACTAAAACAAAGTTTTCACTAGAGATAAGCTTTTGTAAGAAATCTGACTGGCCATCTCTCATTTTGGCCAATTTATTTTATTTACCAGTTCTAATACATCTGCTTTACACTTAATTGATTATATACTGTAGACATAGATAAAAGCTACTAACGGCGATGATGGAAACCATATTTCATGAAATAAGAATTTATATGTGACTAGAAATAATGTATTTTTCAGTAATTGAGCTCTGCTGTTGGTGGGTCATAGATAAGTATTCCATCCCATGCACCCCTGCTGGTTGATCTTTTTATGCTATTGAGGCAGGGGCTGAGCATGGTGCTATCTCAGAGGTGTCTAAGCTATTTCAACAAGATCAATGGCAGCCAGGAATAATCTCAGTATACAATGAAGATAATAAACCAGCATAATACAGTATAATTGGTTGTGTCCCTAGTTATCAAGAACACCCAGCTTTTCTTCTGTTTGGTGTGACTCATTATAAAGAGGAACACCAAATCTCTATTTAAAGCATTCTGAATTAAAAATAAAGCTGGGTATTGTTACAAAAAGAGCTGTTAAAATCACTAGGTTTAGCCCAATACTAGATCAATCCATTTTCATAAAAGGACAGTAGCTAATTTGCAGCTTGCTGCACCTAACCTACACTACACATAACCTACACTACACCTAACCTACACCTACCTAAACTACACAACATGAGCACTAAGTGCTCATGTTGTGTTCCCACTGATTGACAGCCCAGCTTGCATTGCATCATGGCAGCTGAGTTGTTTCTCGTTTAAGAAGACCTATATATGGTAGAAAACCCACCTACCAAACTCAAACTTAGATTTCCCTATATGTACAGAGGTGGCAGGGAGTGATTAAAAAAAAATATTCAAAGAAAGTGATGACCTTTTTTTTTCCGAACTATAGTGGGGCTTTTTTTATGTAGTTGTTTTAGATTGATGTATTCTGCACTAAAATTCTCATTCAATCTTGTTTTTGAAAACAACCCCTTAGTTAGGGCTAACTCAGGGCACATACCTGATAAATTGCAAACATAAAAACAATCTCCAATATAGCTGTCAGAGTTTGTTAGAGTCTGTAGTACATAAATTAGGGACCCTTAGAAAACTGTAAAGTCATATGACTCAGTAAACATCCCCCTGTTCAAAACACCAGACAGGACAGTATACTCATGGGTATACAGCTGTGACACTGGTACAGTAGCCAACTATAAGAATATAATACTGCAGTTATATTGGTAGAAAAATGAGTGTCCATGTCTACATAACCGAATACATACTTTTCAATGTCCTAATAAATATTATGTATATATATATATAAAAGCTTAATCGTTTCATCCCCATTTTACTATATATAACAATCTTGTTATTACTTAATTATTATTCATTTCCCCTCACCTCTAGTTCCTCTGACAACTCAAACATTTTGGATTTATTATCACTTTTTGAACTGAAGACAATGGTCACTAGGACCAATAGTGAAGATAAACCTCCACCCAGCTAGGCCACAAGCAGCAATAGAAACCTGACAGTGTTTCTAACCATTCTACATTCTATAAAAAATGGCTTTACATACACTTTAAGGGGTCTATTTATAAAAGAAATGCATCGCTGATTTGTCCAGGGAAACCACATGTAAATTTGATGTGTGCAAGTAACCAGCTGTGAAAATGGGATAACTGAAGGCAAACATAACTGAAAACAATGGTCACCGGGACCAATAGTGAGGGTAAATCTCAACCCAAACTAGGCTTTGGGAAGCAATAGAAACCTGACAGAGGTCCTAACTAGGGATGCACCGATACCAAGTACAGTACTCGGTACAAGTACAAGTACATGTATCGATACTTTTCAAGCTCCAAGACTAGTCTAGAGAAAAATTCAAAAGTTAGGAGGCAGCTGTCATTTGTAAGGAGCACATGGAGCTCCTGGGATTTGTACATCTCTGTTTTAATTTATGATTTTGCTTTTATAAATATAAATATAGTGATGCACCGATACCAGTTTTGCGAGTACAAGTACTGGTACTTGCCCAAGCACTTACAAGTACGAGTATTGATACATTTTTGTTTATTGTCATGTGACAGTTTTTCTAAAACAATATCAACTAATGATTTCAGGACAGTGGTAGAGCACCAGAGCCAGGTCCCAGCTGCAACCGCTGCAACCCTGGTAGTTCTCGTGAAAATGCCAATTATCGGCACTGGTACTCAAAAAGTATCGGTGCATCCCTAGTCCTAACCATTCCACATTCTATAAAAAATGTTAGATTTACATACACTTTAAAGGGTCTATTTATTAAAAAGAAGAGCATTGATTATTTATTCAGGGTTACTGCATGTACTGTACTTGGCCTGTATTTGATCTGTGCAAGTAACCAGCTGTTTTGAAAATGGAGGAAAAATTAATGTTCTTAGAGTAATTTCTCCTCCGGTGAAAAGCTCTTCAGTAGGTTTACTCATAACGAATAAAGTAAATTGGATATATACTGCATTGTGCTATTAGATAGAGCTGTTCTTTATAAATAAACCTATTGAAGAACATCTGGCCAGAAGAGAAATGACACTAAGAAGAACTTTTGCTTTATTCCCCATTATCACAACAGCTGGTTAACTCACACAGATCAAATGTACCCTTTGGTTTCACTGGACAAATAAGCTATGTGCTTTTTTTATAAATAGACCCACAAAGGGATTCTTGTTTAAATTCTTCAATGTTAACATAATTGGGGTGTGACCAGGGGCGTGTCCTTTACCTATGTATTTTGTACAAAAATGTGTCTTTTTTTACCATCTGAAAAGGATGAAAAATATGTACTTTATACAATAAAAAAATCCATAAAAACAGTGCAATTCCTTGCTCTAAGTGATAAAATAATGAGGCATCATTGTGTAAGTTTGTTGCTATTTACTTGGTTACCAGAATTCTGAGACTGTGCCAGGAAATCTAGGACCAGTGACAAACTTGTAAGCAAAGCAAAATAAATATTGATTCTCCTCTTTCTTTGTTTAAGCTATAGAATAAAACATAATTTGTGTATAATAATATTTTAACAAAAAAACAAAGTCTTTCTAGTATGTTGCATTTTTGTTTTACTACTATAATACCATAATAATATGACAGTAGGGGGTGGAGCCTGTGTCATTGGGCAAGTCATTCATGTGTGTCTATGACAGCAAGAGTGCTAATTACAGTTCTGCCAATCCGTGAAGAAATATTTCACCAGAAGATACAGTAGCTGCACATTATTAAAAAGTTCGGTTCCACAAAGAGATTTTTTAGTAAACTTGTATGTTTTTTTTATATATAACTTGTCACAATTTGATGTGGTTCATTGCCATATGAATGTAGTTCACAGGCTGGTATACATTAGATATGACTGTTTGTTCCCTCTTCCCTAAAATGCATCTTCATTCATATTCATAAAAACGATTCTATTATTCTGTGATTTCTTATAATATTTCATTAATACATTACAAACACTGCTAATAAAAATAACACCAAATATATATGTGTATTACTGGGGCAAAAATTATTGTTATTATTATTAAAATAACAATAGTAATAATAATAAAACATTTAATACCTCTCTGCAATGCATGCATATTTTCTCATGTTTATCCCTTTAAAAACCCTGCAAATACTAGCGAATATCTGATGATTCTGACTGAAATCCAGTGAACTTCTAACTTTCTGTCATTGGTTTACACTGCCTCCTCCCCCCCAAACCCCAAGTAGTGTTGATAGTCGTTTTCCCCTGCTGGACTGCAGAATTCCATTTGTTCCTGCCCCTTTTTGTCCCACTCCACATGCATACATGTTTTTTCTTTTCACAAAAGTACTGCTGCATTGACCCTTAAGAACATACTGTGTGTAGGGAAAGGGCTCTTGGGAGATTTAGTTCTGGGGGTTCTGTGCATAAGTCAAAAGGAACTGAGCTCCCAGCATCTGTCCCTGTATGAATTTTACAAGCCTGGATATGATGTCACAAGGAATAATAAAGGATATTGTTCCTTTTGGAAGGTAAAAAAATAAAAAATAAACAGTTACATGCTCTAGAGAGGGAGGGTTGGTTTAGGGTACATTTTGGACATGCGAAAACAACATATATTACATGTAGTTTTCTCAGTAACAAGGAATAATTTCACAGAATGTTCCGTACAGTCTGGTGATTTTTTTTTTTGCTTACAGTGAATACATTTAGTTTAGTACTTAATGTTTCGCTAAGAAACGATTGACTATTCATTCCATGCTAACACAGCACTAACTGTTTGGTATTACTATGACAGGTGCCAATTATGGTATATTAACTACTATTGGCTTTTTCATTTAGTGTTAACTTCTAGTTTGTGCATTGTTTGTTCTTTTTTAAGAAGTTATTTCATGTCAAGATGTTACCCTTAAATAAGTCAAATAAAGAAATGGCATTCTGAGCTTAGGCAATGACTGTGTCCCAGAAAAATCCATGTTCTTCAAAGATTGAAAAACTAAAGGAGGCTTCCTTTGCTAACTTTTATAAATGCTAGTAGCCTGGCTGTCTCTGACTTTAAATACTTTTAAGCATTGTCCTGGAAGAGTCATGTAGCATGTAGATCAGACGTAGCATCTGTGCATTAAGTATGCAGATTAGGATGCTACATGTGGCATCCTAATCTGCATACTTATACAAAATCGGTGACTATAACGTTCATGCAGTAAATACGAGGCAGGAGTATGGATCACAGTTGCGGATGTAACTAAGTGATTTATTTCTTTTTGGGCTGAACACAAGAGTATCCTCAATGACACAAGTTCTTGTACTCAGCAGTTTTAAGTAGATACATTGCTCCATCACATCTGATTCAATAATGAAACACATGTGATGGAACAAAGAAAGAATAACGAACAACCTGTAGAAGATACTTCACTTCAAACAGGAAAGGGTTAACAGTCCTGCTCAACCGACTAATAATGTATCAAAGAAATCAAATACTTGCGGTTGAGAGGGATCCGATGACTATTCACTTTTATCTGCAGCCAGCTTATAAATAAAGAGTCAGTCTTCTAAAAAGCAGGCATCTGGGATAGAAAGTAGATCTGTTGGTTGCTATGGGTAGTCACTGAGCAGCAAGCAAGGAGATAGAACTGTGTGGTGATTCTTCTTAGACAGCAGAGAGTAAGGATGATTTCAGACAGCAGGGAGTAGAAATGGTTCACCTTCAAACCATTTGTAGTCAGAAGTTCAGTCTACAGATAAAGCAATAATGTGAGGGAGCCCCATCAAACAGCTAACCAGCAAGGAGGAAGATACTTTAGGATGGAGAGTGGTTTCCACACCACACGTTGTGGACGAAAAGAGATCCTTCCATGTAGGACTTCCCAGGATGGATAGTGGGTGAGCAGATCATTGCCCGGTGTCTGCATTAATTGCACAAACACTGGACAATTGAAACTTGCAGCTTAAGCCAGCTAGAAGGGAGGAGTGTCGGAGAGGAGGTGGGGCTACCCTCCATGTTCGGAACAGTGAGTCTGTTACAGTGACTTAGAAAGTATTGTTGTCTTAATATCTAGGATACTAGTATTTTTAGATGGAGAGGTCACTGGTGGCAGCCTCTGTCATATCTCACTGGTACTGGTATCTGAACTTCCCTAAAACATTTACTTGTCAGCATTACCAGATTACATTATTATAAGTAATAATAAGTATAAGTATCACTTTGTTGCCAGGATTAAAACAGAAACTACTGCTTTCCAGTTTCCAGCCTAGGCACCCTGGATCACATTGTCCGTGGCCAACAATTATTACAGCAAAAAGTCTATTTCTTTCAATCAGAATTGGATAAAAAAAGGCTGCCCTCCTGTACTTGGATAATGACAAGCTATACACAAGAACAGGGTTTTTAATTCATTAACACACATTGTCAACACCCAAACCCTGAAAAACAACCCCACACCATAATCCCCCCTCCACCAAACTTTACACTTGGCACAATGCAGTCAGGCAAGTACCGCTCTCCTGGCAACTGCCAAACCCAGACGCGTCCATCGGATTGCCAGACAGAGAAGTGTAATTCATCACTCCAGAGAACACGTCTTCACTTCTCTAGAGTCCAGTGGCGGCGTGCTTTACACCACTGCATCAGACACTTTGGGGGTGATTTACTAACCTAAACACACACACACGCACCAGGTGCGTGTGCATTTTTACACAGCAAAACTTATTTATCAACCAAACACGAGCAACGTGTCACATTTTCATGCCGTTATGGCGCGTTTTTATGTATTTACGTACATGCGCGTCATGTAGCATGCGCCATAGGCTACACGCCGCTCTAATAGCGGCATGCAAGTCTCTAAAAGCATATTTCCACTAATGCCATTTATGGAAAAATCATGCACATGATGCATATATAATGCTGCTTCCCAGTTTAGACAAAAATGGTTAGCTCATGCATTTACATTCCTGCATTCATCAACGCAAGCAACACAACGTAGAGCTAATTTACACAACATCACCTTGCAATTCATGCAGGGCTTTGCAGGGCTTTGCACAACACACTTGCTGGGTGTGTACACACTACAAAGGTGTCTAGATTCCACCAATAGATCATGCTTGGAGGGAACACACTACAGAGGTGTACACTTGTTCATGGCGTGTTTATAAGGTTAGTACATCAACCCCTTTGCATTGCATTTGGTGATGTAAGGCTTGGATGCAGCTGCTCAGCCATGGAAACCCATTCCATGAAGCTCTTTACACACTGTTGTTGTGCCAATCTGAAGGCAACATGAAGTTTGGAGGTCTGTAGCTATTGACTCTGCAGACAGTTGACGACTTCTGCGCACTGTGTGCTTCAGCATGCGCTGACCGAGCTCTGTCAATGTATGTGGCCTACCACTTAGTGGCTGAGTTGCTGTTGTTCCCAGTTGCTTCCACTTTTTTATAATACCACTAACAGGTGACCATGGAATATTTAAAACAGAAACTACTGCTTCCCAGATTCCAGCCTAGGCACCCTGGATCACATTGTCAGTGGCCAACAATTATTACAGCAAAAAGTCTATTTCTTTCAATCAGAATTGGATAAAAAAAAGGCTGCCCTCCTGTACTTGGATAATAACAAGCTATACACAAGAACAGGGTTTTTAACCCCTTCATGACTGAGCTTGTTTTTAGTTTCTGTTCGTAAATGACTGACACACTTTTGACATTTTTGCTGTGTGATTCTTCCACGTCAGTAATATACTTTCTTACAAAGTGCACCCACACATATTATATATTGTTTTTTAGAGGACAGATAGGGCTACATATTTATATCACATATGTGCGTCTAACACCTCACTTAGGACAAATAAAATATAAAAAAAAGAGGAAAAAACCGTTTAAAAAAAACACTTTTTTCCCCAGTTTTGATTTGTAGTATTTTTTTTACAAAACCAGCACAGCTAAAAAAATGCAATAAATACATTCATTTATTTGTCCCTTATTTTATTTTATTTTTTACACATTTTTTTATTTTTTTTACACTTTTCACAATTTTTTTTTTTTTTTACACTTTTCACTTTTTTTTTTAACTTAAAAATGTTATTTTATTTATTTAATTATATCAAGCAGATTTTGTGAATTAATCTCACTGTTACTGCATGATAAATTAATAAATTTTTGGTTATTATCAGGCTGCTTCAAACTTCAGAACAGCCGATAATAAGTTAGTGACACTGATCCTGCAGCAGTTCAGGATTCAGCTGTTACTAAATGTTTTCTGATTGTTGCAACAACGATCAGCAAACAAACATTCTTCTTCCAGGAATAGATACATTGTAGGAATAGACACATTTTGTATCTATTCATGAAAGAAAAAAAAAAAAGCCAGTATAGCTTGAGAGAGATATCTCTCGATCTATACGAGCTGTCAGAATGCCGGCAAAAGCCGGCATCTGTGTCCGCTTTGCTTTGACTCTCAGACACCCGATATTAAGGTATCGGGTGTCTGAAAAAGGTTAACCCTTTCATTAATGAATGCCTCTGTAGTAAGGGCAACCATTAATGAATGTTAAAAGCTGATTCTCAGCGATTAACAGCCCTCTAAAGCAGCAAATAACTCGTCACGTACAGTGTACGTGACAAGTCATTTGGTCCCTTTGTGGCTGGACGTACAGTGTACGTCTCCCGTCACGAAGGGGTTAATTCATTAACACACATTGTCAACACACATTGATTACACTTATCTTTTTCCATTCTACATGCATATTGCAGAAACACAAAAAAAGGCTTTAGTTACCCTTTAGCCATTTTGTAAGGCATTTGATTTTCTAAGTTAAAGGTACTTTTAAAAGACTAGGCCTGCATCTTCCTCTTTTCTTTGTATAGATAGATTTTCATTATCCTGTATTGTTATTTCCAAACACAGTAAATGTACTATACCTTCGATTTGGTGTAGATAGCCTGACTTTTGAAAGTGTTAGAATCTAACATTTTGTCTGTGCATGAATCAATATTTGAAACTACAAGCCTAGTAAAGAAATTCTATTAAATAGTCTTTATGACTATTGACCCTGTAATCCCTGGCCCGTTCCTTAGTTTGCTATCTGGGTACATTCTTCCTGCTTACTGCACTGTGTGTCTGTTTTGCCATTGATGGAATACTCGACTGATAAATATGAGACAATGTTTTCTAAGCTCCAGATGCACAGATGACTATGTCAAAACAATTTTTTTGGTTTCTGCTATTTTAGATATGTTCTCACACCATTAACTGACAATCTATTCAAAGAAAAACTGTTTAAATAATTAGCTATCATAAAATACAACACTGTTATAAAAAAGATAAGCAATGTAAGCAAGGAACTGTAAGCAAAGCGATTTGCTATTTTAATTCCTGTCTTTCGAATCACATTTTTAAATTCAGGAACTAAAACTTTTCGAACCACTCATTATGCACATTTTTTGAATGGTTAAAATGACAGCTTATGAATAATAATTACATCACATCAACTTTTATCCATAGAAAGACTGGTATATGCTCTAATCTTTAGAATGTTAAAATAATTTGAAATAATCATTATACAGGATTTATATAGCACCATCAGTTTGGAGAAATTTTGGATGTTTTTAAATAAAATGTTTGGTAATTTAGCTAGTAACAAAACTAGTAAACCTGCAGTTGGTAAAACCAGGACTGATCCTGAATTGTACCAGATCACTTAAAGAGACCCTGTCACAAGCTAAAAAAATTGCAGGTAAAAGCACAGAAAAGCATTTTAAATGCTTGAAAACCAAACTGTAAACTGCATGTGCATAGTTTGAAAGCTTACTTTCAGCAGTTTTCCTTCCATAAACATTTTTTTAAAATTTACATATAATGTACTTTTGGACTTACTAGGGAATTAATTAAGTCACTCCAGGAAGAGTCAGTTCCCTAGCACAGCCACAGTTGTCTCTCTCTACTGCCACATGATAGCCCTTTTCTCTTTTGGGAATGTCAAATTACTGTCTGTGCTAGCCCAGATCCTCCATCACTCCTCTTTCATCCCTATATGAACTTTTATGTAACTGCAGGGAGAGAAGCAAAGGGGAATACTATAGAGTGATAGCTGTGAGTCTGCTGGGGCTGCTGACATCACATCTAAGAAGGCAGCGCCCAGCAGAAGTCTCAGGCCTTTTTGATGTCTACACAAGTGATGGCTTTACAGGTAAGCAACATTATTTACAAAAAAGAGGCAGACAGTACAGTTAAAATGCTATGTCAATACAGGAGGGTGAGGAGGACCCCGCTCATGAGAACTTACAATCTAGTAGGAGGGGCAAAAGATAGACAAGGTAATATTTGTGTGGGATGAGCTAATTAGAGAAGTAAAAGGACAGTTGTTATGTGGAGGTGAGATAGGCTTTCCTGAAGAAATACGTTTTCAAGGATTCCCTAAAGATGGACAGAGTAAGCTGACACATTGTGGTAGGGTGTTCCAGAGTATGGGAGAGGCTCTGGAGAAGTCCTGAACACAATCATGGAAGGAGGTGATGAGGGAGCAAAAGAGCAGACAGTCTTGAGTGGAGCAGAGAGGATGGTTTGGGTGATATTTTGAGATGAGGCTGGTGATGTAGCTGGGGGCTAAGTTGTGGATAGCTTTGTATGTTGTTGTTAGTATTTTGAATTTTATTTGTTGAGCATGTAGGAGCCAGTGGTGGTATTGGCAGAAAGGGGCAGCTGACACTAAACAGTTGGTAAGATTGTTGAGTCTGGCAGCAGCATTCATGATAGACTGAAGGGGGATAGCCTGTATACTGGTATGCCAAGAAGGAGGGAGGTACCAGAAGGAGGGAGTGAGTTGAGGTGAGAGATTACAAGAGTAACATGGATAAATACATGTTATGCACATATAGTTCTGTGCTAAGACTATTCACGAAGCATCTAGTAAAGGGAGCTCTTTCAACCAGGTATATATCAGATATACTATATATTTAAAATATACATGTTCACAAGACTTTGCTGACCTTGATGGTAATAACTGGACTGTAGGACGACGGTATGTGTTTGCTCACTTCCCAATCTATAGAGTCGACGTGTGACAGTTTCAACGTCACACGCCGGCTCTAACTATGAGGATGAGTGTAAATCACTCACCTCATAGTTCTCCTTTAACTTCACAAATTTTAACTTTGACTGGGTTCTTTTCTTAGAGGAGTAGACTAGGTGAAAGAAACATGGAGATTTAAGAATCTAAACACCTGTATAGTCATATCATCATTGTACATCTGAAGAAGGTCACTCATCTTTAATGTCTTTTATGCAGAGCTTGAAGTGTGGGGGGTACGCTTAAAATGCCCAATCATTTTCTCATATTCCTTATCAGTTTTAATATTTTTGTTAAAAAGTTAAGTACAAATTATGCCAAAATTCAAGAAAGCATTGTCAGGACAAAATATAAAGATCTAGGTTATATGCGTGCTGGAAAAAAAGTCAAAGCTAGGTTGTGTCAAAGTTATATAGAAAAACGCTTTATTGCTTAGAAGAACATTACATCAGAATACAGCATTGTGAAGAAAAACAGAGAGAAAAAAGAACATCCTGTGTATCTTAACACATAACAACACGCATGCACATAGAGACTAATATTGCACTACAGCGCCATCTACAGCTCAAAAGTACATCTGTAATATGAGTATATGGTGTTGCATTTCCAACAATCATCAGAACACACCAAAATCATTATCATCAAAATGCTTTATTGATGTTGGTCAGTTGATGATGAAGATTTTAGTGTGATGGTGATATACTCTCTATGTTCACAATTTCTCTACTTACCTCCTTCTCTTTTATTGTTTTGTCTCTCTGTTGTTATCTCTTCTCATATTGCGGAATAAAGGCATTTCAGGCTTATTGCTTATAGGCTGCTCTCAACAACTTGATGCCCAATTGGGCTCATTGTAGTGACCAGAGCACCTCCCTATATTTCTATAATATGGGGGTGATTTACTAACCTAAACACACGCACGCACTAGGTGCGTGTGATTTTTACACAGCAAAACGTATTTATCAACCAAAAGTCTCTAAAAGCATATTTCCACTAATGCCATATATGGAAAAATCATGCACATGATGCATATACAACGCTGCTTCACAGTTTAGACAAAAATGGTTAGCTCATGCATTTACATTCCTGCATTCATCAACGCAAGCAACACAATGTAGAGCTAATTTATACAACATCACCTTGCAATGCATGCAGTGCTTTGCACAACACACCTGCTGGGTGTGTACACACTACAAAGGTGTCTAGATTCCACCAATGGATCATGCTGGGAGGGAACACACTACAGAGGTGTATACTTGTTTGTGGCGTGTTTATAAGGTTAGTAAATCAACCCCTATGAGTCAGATATAATGAGTAACCTTACATAATTTTTTGCCACACTCTGTAATATGTTTTTTAACATGCTGTACTCTGTTTACTCTTGTTTTCATAAAAATGTATTGCAAAAAAAAAGAAGCCATAATGCTTTGAAAAATCAGTGTCAAGGGTGAACCTTGTATTACATGTTTATTGGTATAATAGAGAATTCATATTTCAAAACGATATACGTTATATAAAACTTTAAAAAGCTGTAATCTAAAAAACTGAAACCACATACTTTGCAATAATATGCTTTTCAAAAGTAAGTTCAAAGTCTTATGTACCATGGTTGCATCGGTTTGCCTTTTTTGTCAGATTTTATTTTATTTGTTAGTAAATGCAGAATGTGAAATGTTAAAATATTTGTTTAGAGAAGTCAAATCAGTCAAACATTTTCATGTGTGACTTATTGTAAATGTAAAAGACAAATGTTTTTGTAAATAATAATTAGTATTTATTTATCAGTACTTTGAAAACTGACAGCTTTAAACACGCCTATACATATACAGTAAGATGACAGCTTCAGTATTTGTTGATGTTAAACATGACATGATTGTAGAGCAACAAATAAGTGCATTTTATTCCTTGTCTTCATGAAAAATAGAGCAAGCCAAGGCAACATTAATTTTCTTGGATTATCTACCTTAAAAAGGATCTGCTTGCTGATTCTTGTACTTTTCATGAATCACTTCTTCAAAACTTTTTTTATTCCACAGGGTCCAGTGTTCAATAATCCACCTGTTTTGGGAAGTATGAATTCATCAGCCTAACGTCTAAACCCAATGACACTGAGGTCATTTTTATCTAATATAATCTTTAGGTCTTGACTTTAATATTGTAGAGGCAGATTTTATCATTATTTACATTTCTGCAATCAATCATGATAAATCAACAAAAACCCTGTACTTGTAAATGTCAGAACTGGTTTACAACTCCATTTTCGGCTGGTGTGCTGAATAAGTTTAATCTTCCTGTCTGTCAAGTGCACATTGTAAGAAATCCGAGGAATTTCAAGAGAAAATAATTTCCTCTATATTAGCTATTGAAAATAATGTATGTCTAAAATTGATTGAGTTGGTGATTCAGGAAGTACTGACACCAAAGACAGGCAAGAAACTAGATGGCATTGGCAGATACCATACAGGATTACATACATAAATAAATACATTTCTTCTGAGTTTACATATACAGTAAATAAGGTCAATCTATTTTAATATTTTATATGTATGCCACACTTCCTGTATAATAGGCAAATACAGTGGTTTTCACTAGGCTTTTCCTGATAAAGAGACCCTCTCACCAGACAATTTATTTTAACAACAATGACCTTATGAGATTATATGTAATTTCACTTATTTTGTGCATGTTATTTACTTGTAAAAGCCTCTCTTGTTTAGACATTCAAAAACCTGATACTGGTGCTGAGCACTGCCATCTTGAATGGGATGTCAGTAGCCCTAGCAGTGACATTCTATAGTATATCTCTTCACTCCTCCTCCAGAAACTACATAAAAGGTTGTGTAGGGAGGAGAGGGGCCAAGAGCAACAAGTGATTAGACACTCCCAGAAGAGGAGAGCGCTATTACGTACACGGAGCAGGGGGCTGTGCTAGGGAACTGACTCTTCCTGGAAAAGTCTAATTTTCTAGCAAGCCCAAAGGCACATTGCAATTTGTTAAAATGGCAAGGAAAGGGGGCGTGGCCAAGCCATGGAAGTGTGAGGAGTGTGATCTTACAGCTCCGGGCCTGACTCAACAATAACCCCACTCTTTCCACCCTTCTTAACCACCAAACTCCTCATGTCTAAGAAGGGTAAACAGAAGGGGCAACGGAACACCCCTAAAACCGCCTTCAAAAAACGTTTCTTCCGGCCGGACCCCCCATGGATGGGCGGCCTTCCTCCACAGCCGCATCCCCAGACTCTCCTGTGACGTGGCAGCCGAGGCATGATGGACGGACGGCGGCCGGTTCCGAGGCTTCGGACCGGCGGATCGGATTGCCCCGTCGAGAACATGGTGAGCGATCCTCCCCCCTACCATCTGGAGTTGTATCCCCCGAGATACTGGCGGGTCAGAACGGCGGTCATTCAGCAGCCTCGACGCCCCTGGCGGCCTGCCCTGAGAACACCTTCTGCCACAGCCCGCAGCCTCCAACGATGACACAGTCACCTGTCAGCCCTGTACAGGCTCACAGACATGAGAACTAGCAGGGGTTAGAGGGCTGCAGGGCTGAGGACCAGGCCCTCCCCTTACCACCCTGTCCCTCCAGTAGTATCTACCCTCCTCTGCCACCATTACCACAGAGAGCCATGGAATGGTCCTCCCCCTCTCTTCCATTGATTGATGGGGACTCCTCAGACTCGTGGCATTCTCATCCACAGTTACTATCCAGTCATCCTGCTGGGAGCTGGCACCCCCCTCAACAAGGTCAGTCACCCCTCAACAATTCTGATCTCAGGGACCTGCTAAGTTCTCTCCCCACTAAGGCAGACATGACAGCTATGGTACCCACTAAAGCGGACTTTGAGGCGTTCACCCTCTGTGTTGAATCTGCCTACAAACAAGCGATCGCGGAGGTTAAGCAGGAGATCACCACTGTCTCCTCCAAAGTTACGGGTCTTGAGCGCTCGCAGATGGAGCTTGCGCAAAGGATCACCCGGTTAGAAGAAGACCAATCTGCCTTAAAAGGTGGTAAATTGAAATCCTACCTCACAGCATGGGAGTGCTGGATTAAACACCCTATGTATAAAACCTGACGATTTTGGATATTTTCATGTATATCGTGCACACTATTCTCTATGTACCTGTAATCATACTTGTCTTATCTTTTTGGTTGCTTATTATTTATTGTTTGCTGTCTTGTAATTTTTTTGTTGACAAAAAAAACCTAATAAAATATTTGAAACAGAAGAAGACCAATCTGCCTCCAATCATCGGATGACAGCCCTAATGCTCGGGCTCGATGACCAAGATAACAGAGGCAGACGCAATAATGTTCGAATTAAGGGGGTTCCCGAATCCACCCATGCGGCGGACCTGAAGACCACAGTACAGGGCATCTTTAACCTGTTCTTGGACCGCCCCCCCGACACTGTAATAGAGATTGATCGGGTCCACAGGTCCCTGGGTCCTAGACTACAAAATGCTGATAGACCCAGAGACGTTATCTGTCGCATCCATCACTACAACATCAAGGAAGAAATTATGCGACAAGCCTGGCGAAAAGGCTCGATCGAGTTTGACGGAGCCTCAATCCACCTATATCCTGACCTGTCGAGACATACCCTGCAAATGAGGCGCATGATGAAACCTCTGCTGGATGCTATCAGATCAGTCGGAGCTTCCTACCGCTGGGGTTTCCCCTTTCACCTGATTGTCCGGAAAGCGGAAGGAACATTCCTCCTGAGGTCTCCAGAGGCCTTGCCAGACCTATTCTGTTTCTTGGAGCTCATTCCCTTCGAGGTCCCTAACTGGCTGCTTCCCCCGAGAGCCGGACAGCCTTCACTGGATCCAGCGGTAGCCATACAACGCTCCCGTTCTCCACGTGGCTCGGCCCCTGGGCGCATCCGAAATGGAGCTCCTGAAGGACCTCGGCCTATCCGCCGAAGAGGCAGGCTCTCACCCCCACAGCCCATGCACCCTGAATTATAACGATTTCACTGTCCTCTCTTTAAGCGGGTGCCACATTAGAAACTTCCCCGATTCCCCGCAGCCACAGACGAGGGATCTGCGATCAATGGAACATGCCCTGTACGGAATCCCAACTTCCCGATGGTTTAGTGACTTGATCGCTGGCCCCGCACTCAACAAGTACCAAGACTATCTACTTTGAAAGTGGCACCTCCCGGGGTCACACTATTTCGCAGTGCCTTCCTTAGAGGTTCACCCCTTTTTTTTTAAGTATTGATTGGTTACCAGTATCTAATTATTTAATATATATGTCATGTATGTGGGTCGTTTTTTATATACAGTTCATTGTAGCTATGGCCTGCTATGTCGGTGCGGTCTCTCCACCTGTGGTCCTGGGCAGGTAATTATATAATGGGATCTCGGCTGCCTCCCTCCCATCGGTGTGCTTTGAACCGCGTCGATGGGAGGGGGGCCCTGATCCGCTTGCCGTGGATCCTCTTGACTGCTACGAGGTGGGGAGGCCACCCCAAACATCTTACTGACTCTTCTTCATAGGAGACACGAGACTCATTTCTCGCATAGTCCTTTGGTACGATGGGAGAGGCTCGTTGCCCTTCCCCTGTCCCTCGGACCCTCGGCATGCCTTCCGCGTGCGGACCCCCTTGGGGCTCCTCTGGGGAGTTCGCCTCGGGTACCGCATGCAGTTGAATTTCTAGACCGCCCACATGCTAATAGTCTTTGCCCCCCCCGAATACCGGGCAATGGGGCATACATAGTGTTTTGTTATGATTTGTTATTTTCTACCATATGTCCTCTCCCCTGATGTCCTGCCAAGGGTTGACTAAACTGCCTTTTTACTAATTGGATGTCGGGGGCGGGGAGGCCCTCGGGGCTCAAGCGGATCACTTATAATGCGGTCTCCCTCGGGATTGTCAGTGGGTGCCATGGGGACCCCTTTACTTTTCTCCAGAGGCCGCTGGGCTGGGTGGGCCAGGTGAGCTCCCCAGGGGACCTGAATCTCTGTGGACCCGACCTCTTGCAAGGCTACCTGTTTATGTTCCTATCATACATTGTTACTACACAGATGCGTTCCTGGGAGCTGGTTTGGACCTTTGGATAATCAAGGGTCTAAATCACACCCGAAATTTAATCCTACCCCCCCCCACCCCCCCCCACCCCCCATTCCCATGT
>NW_017307982.1:248398-271422 GCF_000935625.1 Nanorana parkeri
AAAATTCATCCCACCCCCCCCCCCCCCACCCCAACCCCCTATGTCCAGGAAAGAGTTGGTTTGTTATTGTTTCATAGTACTTTATTATTACTTAAGTTGTGTGCGCGGAGCGTCTGGGTACCTTGTGTTTCCTGTTTTGGTTACATCCCCCAATAGGCCCTACTCTCCTTGGGTGTCCCCCCTGAGAGGGTAAATCGGAAGCGGCCGATCGCTTCTGCTAGCTGTGTTTCTACTTCCCCCACTTTGTCTCTCTTTTCCCTGTTTCTTGACCTATTTTCCTGCCTGCTTACTGCTCTCCTCACTTCTACTTCGTAATCCCCCCTTATTCTGCTTTCTCTCTCTATCTCTCCTCTCTCTTTTCCTTCCTTTTCCTCCGTCACGTTGTCTTGCCCCTACGCCCCTGGCATCATCCCTGGCACGTTAGGATCTCAGTTGTTCACCGAGCCCGGTGCCCTGGGGGCCTGAATGTGGACACAAAGAACTCCCCATGACTCGACATGTCTAGGAGATTGTTCCTGGTCTAGCGCCCGGGGTGCCACTCTCGTACGTGGCAGGACGATATATGGGGGATTCATATAGATTTAGTGGGCTGTGACAACGTTTGATGTCAGGACTAGGCTTTCCTTTACAGTGTGACAATGTTACTTGCTTTGTTTGTATGTATGTGTGTTTTATTCTTGGACAAATTTCTTTAAAAAAAAACAGAATTTGAAAAAAAAAATGGCAAGGAAAACACTGCAAGTACAGATTTAAAAAACATGATTTGTGTACACTTTTACTTAATAGATTTGTAACCACCTCCTCACCTGTCACTGTAGTTAAATGGCCTGTTGGGCACCTATTATTCTAACAAGACATTTATAAATATCCTTGTTTATAGGGGGGATAACCGATCACAGGCAAAATGCACAGAGCCAATCACAGTGGTTCTGTGCCTTGTGATCACTGTGAATCTGTCACTTACCTGGAGTGAGACTGGATGGAGGAAGTGGCGCCCCTTGCGTTCCTTGCCAAGTATTCCTGGATGTGGTGACAGGGAGAACAGGACACAGGGCAGCACTGGTGCCGGAACTGAAGCTGACCAGATGCAAGATACAGAAGGCAGAAGCCAAGTGGTGGGTCCAGGGTCAATCCAATCGGACAATGGAAGTACCAATTCAGGAGCCAGAAGCATAGTCAAGAGATGAGACGGGGTCAGGAGCCAAAGGTCGGAGTGGGTACAGGCAGGAGGCAAGACATGTCCAAAGGAAGGCCAAGGTCACAAAGGTATGAAGCAGGCAGGAGGATAATCAAAGCAAGCCGGGTCAGAAACTGGGTACAAATCACAAGGAACTCAGGACAACAGGAACAGCCGAAGATTAATCAGCAAGGAGCTTGCTTGTTTATATATGGTACCCTTGATGTAATTTTCTGTGTTAAACCCAACTGGAAGGCGCACATTTACCTTTCACTTTCAGTATAGGTTTCTGGGCATGTGCAGACATGCCTGCCAAGCCTTGTGTCTACTGAGCATGTGCAAGAACCTTAGAATGAACAGGACTTTTCTTGCAGAATCACAGTGATAACAAGTGTAACACTGAATTTACAAACATCCAGTCTTCCACTTTTTCTCACTTTCCCACCTTTAATTGGGCTTATCATCAATTAAGATGGTGGTTTGAAAGTGTCACTGATCACCATTAATTGTGGAAACAATGTTTTAAAGGTGGTGGTGCTGGTGATGGGGAGGTTTGAAAATGTCACTGACCACCAGTGATTGTGGGATTGTTTTTTAAAGCAGGTGGTGGTGGTGGTGGTGGTGGGGTTTAAAAGTATAATTGACCACCAATAATTGTGGGGCTGTTTTTAATAGTGGAAGGTTAAAGTGCCACAGAGTGGTGAGTTTTAAAATGCTACTGTCTACCAGTAAATGGTGACATCAATCATCATTTGCAATAAATATGTTAAATGTATGCAAACCCTAAATGTATTTTTCAATATAATTGGCATGTCTGGATGTATACAGTTTTCTTCAGCAAATTGTTTTAGTTGCAAAATCAAATATATGTATATGATTGCATCAAATGCACGTCCTGTTGTAGGCTGACAGCACTTAGCCTTTGTCTTGTACTTAACAGCAGTGTCACCAGCCAGACATGCAAGTTCCTTCAGTTGGTCATTGGGTTGCCTAATTGAAAAACATGATAAGCAGCCCATCTGAAGGAGCACATGTGATAGTCTTACAACACTGCTTAGAGCTATCAGACTGCAACAGGAAGTGTTGTTACTGGCAGGATCTCCAGTAGTAAACTTTGCAACACATTCACAGATTAATACCTATTTGCTTTAGAAAAATGTACCCAGTGGGACATGAGTCCAGTTATACTGAAAACATAGATTTAGGCTTCATATATTCTGTAAAGTCTGCATTTATGTCTGTCTGCCATGTGTCATATGAGGTAGCCTTACTATTTTTATTTCCTTTAATACTAGAGAGCAAACCTCTGATCTTTTCATATGGTGTGTATTGCTTTGTTTTTTTTTTGCAGTATTCTGAAAGGGTGCTTTACAGTTTAATGGCATTGTGCTGCACATCTTCAAAACCCTGCAGGGATCCAATTTCATACAATGAAGGGTGTAGGTGAATAAAAGTAGCAAAATTGTACAGTACTGTTGACTGATTAGTCTACTGGGCTGTGTGATCCAGCAGACACAAGTTTTGCTGTGCTTTCTTTAAAGATAGACAGTAAACTGTTACTATATCATTCAACACAAACCAAGACATTTCCTCCCAACAGGAAGCCGTTAAGGTTATCTCTGATCCCACTGGGGCTTAGTGAAATTTCTTTATTTCTCACAGGTAAAATGAGGGCACTTAGTGGCTCACGTCTTGGGTGACTTATACGGTAAGAATTTCTAGAGGAGAATCACACTGTTTCAGATTCTTAACCCCGAGGGACACATCAAATTAATCTGTCACTATGAAAAGCTTTAGAAACTAACTTTAGGGTGTGAGAATAGGAACCATAAGATGCTTCCACACCATCAGTTATTGGGTGCATGCAGTACGCACATACCAACTTTCCTGCAATTCAAATCTGACATTTGATTTTGTCACAGCTCATGATGCCATTACAGTGCCTCAAGTGCTGCTGAATGGGACTACAACACTTCATGTCCACAAATTTGTACTGCAATTGCAACTAATCCCTAAACAAGGCCAAAAAAACATACCTCTGATGTAGAAACAAGGTTAAGTGACTCAACTATGCACGAAAACATAGGAGTGCAGAAAAATTGCAGCAAATGCTCTGGTCTGATGAGTCAAAATGTTAAATATTTGGCTGTAGCAGGAGGCAGTTTTTTCACCAAAGGGTTGGAGAGCAGTACAATAATGAGTGTCTGCAGCAATAGTGAAGCATGGTGGAGATTCCTTGCAAGTCTGGGGCTGCCTTTCTGCCAGTGTAGTTGGAGATTTGGTCAGGATCAATGGTTTCCTCAATGCTGAGAAATACAAGCAGATTTGCCCCAAATGTATTCTGCAGCAGGTCAACGACCACAAACATACAACCAATGTCATTAAGAACTATCTTCAGTGACAAGAACAACAAGGAGTCCTGGAAGTGATGGTTTGGACCCCACTGAGCCCTGATCTCAACATCATCGAGTCTGTCTGGAATTACATGAAGAGACAGAAAGATTTGAAGCAGCCTGCATCCACAGAAGATCTGTGGTTAGTTCTTCAAGATGTTTGGAACAACCTACCTGCCAAATTCCTATAAAAAATGATGTGCAAGTGTACCTAGAAGAATTGAGGCAAAGGGTAGTCACACCAAATATTGATTTGATTTGGATTTATCTTCTCTTCATTTAGTTTCCATTTTGATAATTGGTAAAAATAAACTATTAACACTTTTATTTCTGAACGTATTCTTACTTTACAGCATTTTTTCATACCTGCCTAAAACTTTTGCACAGTACTGCATAAGTATCCCAACTTTGTGTTTAGCTGGATTTTTACTCTAAAGCTGAACTCCAGGCAGATCTAAAAGATGCAAATTGAGTGTCAGAGCTTCAGAGAAATGAGCACATCAGTCTGTTGCTTCCCCTTTTACTGTCCATTCACAGGCAGGGGGAGGGACAGGACCTATACATGTTACCTAAATTGACAATTAATTTAGGAGTTAAATCTCAAAAATGCATTCAAATACCTTAACTATTAACACAAATGTATATTATTTCTGTATCACCCAGCTGTAGATCATCAAATCATCTCTGAATTCATTCTGACACTGTTGTTCCTTCTGGAGGACGGCTAAATTTGTTCCCCATGGTCTCTGTGTGTGTTGTAAAGTAGCCACCACTCCAAGCTCACTCCTGGGATGGACTAAAATCTCACATTTAGTTTACTAATTTGTATAGAGATTGTAGTCTATCACAGGAGCGAGCTTAGAGGGGTGGCTACTTTACAACACACACAGGGACCATGGGGAACAAAGTAGCCACCCTCCAGAAGGAAGGACAGTGTCAGAATGAATTCAGAGATGATTTGAGGATCTACTGCTGAGTGATACAGAAATAAGATACATTTTTGTTAATAGTTAAGGTACTTGAATGCATTTTTGAGATTTAAGTGTCACTTTAACTGTAGTAGAGGAAAATTAGATCTACTGCTTTGCCAGACAGAGCTTTGTAAATCTCAGAACTGGATAGAGAGAAATACAAATCCCTTGGCAGGTAAAACAAAAACACTCATATATGTATTTCATGTGTGTATTTGGCTGTTTGGCTAAATTCCAGCTTCAAACATGACTAAAAAAAAGAATGGGCAGCAAATATACTACAAAAAGAAAATGTTCTAAATGTGAATGTGCACTTTAACTCCAGTTGTATCCATTGGCTGCCATTTCTATTTTGTGTTCAACTGCACAAATCCAACGCGGCCAAACAGAGCCCATGAATTAATTCATTCTGAAGTGTTTCGTCACAATATATATCTCTCTCAGAGAGCATCTATAAAAGCAAGGTAGTGCAGCATAATTTTAGTGGCAATTGCCAGACTAGTATTTCAGTGTGGCAGATGCACTTGTTTGGCTTACATATATCTGTTTGCCTGGCCAAAAATCTTTGATTCATGCAGCATGCATGATACATTTATATTAAGAAGTGCATCCACAATAAACTTTAATATCCCTCTGACTGGCTTCTTCTTGTAAGAGAGCTGTACTTCTGCAATTCAAACTTATGTCTTGGCAGCAATTTTGGACATTTTAGTTCTAACAACTTAGGGAACAGTTTTTAAAACAATAATATTAAAAATAAAAATGCATAGGGAAATCACAAGAGAACACATTATTGATGTTACCTGTATAAACCAATCAGGTATATTTTTTATTTTTGCTGGATAATTACAAATGGCTTATGGGCTAGGCGACTTAGTGCCAGTCCTATCAGGATTATGTGCTGGAGCTGCTGGCTGACAGCTAGGGTCCAGCACTGGATCCATCTTAGGTTAAGTTCACACTTTCATGGTGTATCAGTGCATGTGCATTGTGTAAGGCAGTCCATTCAATAGGTTGCCTAGTGCACCTGCACCAAAACACACCAAAAGGTACAAGCAGTATATTTGCCAGTGCATGTTAAGGCATGTTAGTGCATTGCCACATGTTATGCCTCACTGCAACACAAGTGCATTGAGAATGTTCACTGGGGTGCCATTTAGAATGAATGGCCCACACTACACCAATGCATGTAATGTGCATTACCACAGTTCAACAGGGGCCCAAAGCTAGGAGCTGAATTGGTCATTTCCTGAAATTCTAATCATGCTACATTGCATAAAAATTGCATTTATATGATATGCATTTAATACAAATTTAATTTGTTATTTATACCTGGTGTAAATTTGTGGGAATGCGCTAACTTTGGAAAATTTGCATTGGAAATACAGCAAATGCAATTTTTTTATAGTGCCAAACTAAATTCCTATCTGTCCTGAAAAAACCCAATGTATAATATGTTGGAGACTACAAACGCTAAAATGTAGAGACTACAGAAACTACAAACGCTAAAATAAAATACAGAACCAAGACATTTCAGGCTGGCTGTGGTACCAAAGAGGTTAATATAACCTCCATTTAAGGTTTCATGGACCAGTGTTGATGGGCAAATGCAGCATGCCTTTGACATCAGACTTGAGATTCTTCTGAGATCATTCACAATTCATTGCAGATGCATTTGATCTGCAACAGGATCTGAAGGTGTTAATCGAATAAATGGCGCTCCAACAATGTTACCAGTTGCATGGATGATGCCTATCGTTGGTGTCAGTGGAAAGAATTATGGAATGATTATGCCCTATATGGCCTCATAGAAGGAATAGTGCCTCATTGTTTGTGTCAGTGCATCAAATAGTGTCCCTTCAGTGATGTTAGTGGGATGAATTGTGCCTTTCATTGGTGTCAGTGGGAGAAATTGTGCCACATTGATGGGGGTCAGTGGAAGGAATTGTGCCCCAAGGGCCTGTTAAAGGCATGTAATGAGGCGCATCACACACATCATGTTGTGAACTGTCAGTAACACATTTCTATATATAATAAATGTTTTAATTAATAAAGTGACTAAACAAAGTTTTCTTTAAATGGTTTATTTATAGGACTTCACACATCATTTAATTTCTGGGCATAAAAAAAGTTCTAAAATGGAAAGTCTACCAGGGAAAGACGTCTGAGAAGAACTGTTGGAAATATTTGACGGGGAACTATACTGTTGAATAAAAGTTTAGCAAGAGTGAAAGAAGCGGTGTGTAAGCAGCAAAGATAATAAGGCCACAACAATGTATGTTAGGACATATGTTCCCACATGATGGGTAGTTTTTGGCAGTCCCCCTGATGAGACAGTGTTGGATAACAATGAGACAGAAGGTGTCATATACTCATGGAGCTCTCCACAGGTGTTCCCGTATATACACAGGCATTTTCTAGACAGTAAACTGAACATAGCAGTAGCTTGCCAAATTTTCCTTCAGCATTTACATTTGCTGTAAAAGTTTTCAATTTCCTTTAGCTGATGACATTTATAAGTTGATGTGACTATGTAATGACATTCTCTTTATACCATTTGAATTTTTTTTAAACTTTTGTGTGAAGAGTAGACAGCAAGTTTAAAAGCAATAATAACTAAATTCCAAATTCAGGCAGCTTTATATGGCATGCATATACCGTATGGGGTAAAGCACAGTCCGTTCAAATTTGAGAAGCAGGGTGAAGAGATGCAGCTGTAGCTACAGGACTTAATCAAGGTATCAAAGTGAACCTTTCAGTAACTTTACAAATCTGCATGAACAGGTTCCTGATATATTACAGCATACAGCAACAGAATAACTTATCAAACAAGCTCTGCCTTTCAGCAATAATGTGGCCCTGTCTGGGTCATTTGTACAGAATGAACACCCTAAATAGGAGGCAATCTCTATACATTTCCAATGGCCCCTGTGTTGAAATGTCACTGTTTGCTTCTCTCCAGCTGCTACAGGTCTTTGACTGGGGTGGCAACTGTCTCCCAGCTGTGCTCCTGCATTGACACTTTGTCGAATGTACCCCTGATGGAGACTACAGGCGGCCATACTGACACACATTGCACAGGCATTGTCTACCATTGTGCAAAAAAACAGAAAATTTAACCCGATAGAAGATAACGAGGACCCAAGTGCAATATTGAATAGTGTTGATCCACATTTAATTTGCAACTGCATGTTATCCATGGTTTTAATGGTATTTAATGAGTTCAATGTATAAACGTATATGTGTTTTCAATAAAATTATCTCCTTTTTTCTATTCATTGACTTGTCCGGATCCTTAATTTGACCGCTACTTAACCCGTTATCTTCTATCGGGTTAAATTTTCTGTTTTTTTGCACAAGTTTATTTTGGTCATGGATCGGATAAAGTAAGCTATTATGCAAATCTAATCAGGGCAATTATAACCAGTCGGATCTCCAGGTAGGAACACAAGCCCCTTCTTTTTATTGTCTACCATTGTCCCTATGAAGGAGCCAGCCCACAACCATACTTCTGTAGCCCCTGTTGGAGCAGGTGCATTAAGACAGAAAGTGTTTGAATAAACCTGGGGATCAGCAGTACTGAGGTCCGAAAAAGAATGAAAACTGTAAAAATAGCAATTATTACAACAAATCCATGGCAATTGTTTGATACAGGGTTTATGTGTAGTTTACCCATCCCATAAAATAATGGCTAACCTCTTGGCTTCTCCTTCAATACTTGACATTTGTACTACCTCTTAGCTTCTCCTTCAACAAGCTGACACTTGTAGCTCCCTCACACACCGGATGCCAGAACTGTCATATAATGATGATATGACTGTCTTGTGTGTGAGGGCACTACAAGTGTCAGCAGTCCCTGTCCATTAAATGGACAAGGACTGCTGACATTTGTAGTGACCTCACACACAGTAAGTCCCAGCTACACATAGCAGGACTTACTGTAGCTAACAAGACCAGAGGTAGAGGCGAGGAGGAACGTGCAGGCAAAGAGAAACCTGCGGCCCAGGAGGGGGGTGCAGCCGAAGAGAATCATGCGGCCAAGGAGGGAGGTGTGAGTCCTCCGAGGGCAGCCAGCTGAATTGCTGCTTCATGTTTTTTCTGCCTGATTGCAGGCTTGGAATAAAATATAATATTATTACTAATAATATTAATACTAATAAAATATTAACACTGCTTGCCACAGTACAAAGCTCAGGACTGGAGGGCCCTATAAAATCTTGTGGTGGGCCTTGTAATGGACATATTTTCTGTAGCCTTATTGTACAACTGAAAGTATTTAGTGTTGCTAATATTTATGAAAAAAAAAGTGTTGATTAAACACATTTTTATAGGGTTATTCAGATTTACTGTTTTGCAAATCTTGCCATTCCAGCAATCTGTGTAATTGAACACTTTCTTAACAGACAATAAAATTTAGCTGTGCAATCTTACTCCAATCTTTCAAACTTCACAGAACATTATAGCTGATATCTTTGTGTTTCAGTAATATATTTTGTTTTTAACCCTTTTGTGACTATTTTATCATTGAATTCTGTCACACCAAAGCACATTCACCTGCACACCCATCATAGGGTGATGTGCTTAGGTGTAGGTTGGATCCCAGGTTGTGGCCTATGGACACAGAGCAGAGCGAAGTACCATATCGATTAGCAGTCGTGGAAATGTGGACAGAACGAAGGTCGGGGCAGGCAGTAGACAAGTGTGATTAGAAACAAGTCCAAGAGAGACATGAACTCTAAAATATGGAAATACAGATGGGTCTTTGGGAGACACAGAAATTGCAAGGGTAACAGGTTGACATGGGATAATCTGGGGTCACTGGGTGATACAGGATGATCTGATATCACTGGATGACATGGGATTGTTTTTTCTGGAGTCACTGGGCGACATGGGATGCTTTGGGGCCACCAGGTGACATAGGATGCTCTGGGGTCATGGGTTATGTTGGATGCTATGTCGTGCGGCAGCCCCACTGCAAGGGTTAACTTTTTATATTCCTGGAGTCCTTCTTTAAATCTTGTGAGAATAATAGTCAGAGGCACAGTGCCTTTGGTGATGCACAGGAGTGTCTAGGCACAGGAAGTGCTCTACTATTTTTCTGGAGGAATTCAAAACAAAAGGAAAATCTTTCAGCGTACTGCTTAGGCACTGTCAACATGTCTAGATGCCCTCTATTAAATAACAAATCTTAACTTCTTGAGTTCAGGTTGATTTTAATAGTCAAGTTTGTTGTTGAATATTAACACTGCTTGCCACAGTACAAAGCTCAGGACTGGAGGGCCCTATAAAATCTTGTGGTGGGCCTTGTAATGGACATATTTTCTGTAGCCTTATTGTACAACTGAAAGTATTTAGTGTTGCTAATATTTATGAAAAAAAAAGTGTTGATTAAACACATTTTTATAGGGTTATTCAGATTTACTGTTTTGCAAATCTTGCCATTCCAGCAATCTGTGTAATTGAACACTTTCTTAACAGACAATAAAATTTAGCTGTGCAATCTTACTCCAATCTTTCAAACTTCACAGAACATTATAGCTGATATCTTTGTGTTTCAGTAATATATTTTGTTTTTAACCCTTTTGTGACTATTTTATCATTGAATTCTGTCACACCAAAGCACATTCACCTGCACACCCATCATAGGGTGATGTGCTTAGGTGTAGGTTGGATCCCAGGTTGTGGCCTATGGACACAGAGCAGAGCGAAGTACCATATCGATTAGCAGTCGTGGAAATGTGGACAGAACGAAGGTCGGGGCAGGCAGTAGACAAGTGTGATTAGAAACAAGTCCAAGAGAGACATGAACTCTAAAATATGGAAATACAGATGGGTCTTTGGGAGACACAGAAATTGCAAGGGTAACAGGTTGACATGGGATAATCTGGGGTCACTGGGTGATACAGGATGATCTGATATCACTGGATGACATGGGATTGTTTTTTCTGGAGTCACTGGGCGACATGGGATGCTTTGGGGCCACCAGGTGACATAGGATGCTCTGGGGTCATGGGTTATGTTGGATGCTATGTCGTGCGGCAGCCCCACTGCAAGGGTTAACTTTTTATATTCCTGGAGTCCTTCTTTAAATCTTGTGAGAATAATAGTCAGAGGCACAGTGCCTTTGGTGATGCACAGGAGTGTCTAGGCACAGGAAGTGCTCTACTATTTTTCTGGAGGAATTCAAAACAAAAGGAAAATCTTTCAGCGTACTGCTTAGGCACTGTCAACATGTCTAGATGCCCTCTATTAAATAACAAATCTTAACTTCTTGAGTTCAGGTTGATTTTAATAGTCAAGTTTGTTGTTGCATTAAATTTAGTTGTTCTCTGTTACAATTATTGTGGACTAATATTATCACTGAATGGCTTTGTAGGAGAAAAGAAGACCCTGTATAGGAGAGCAAATACAAAAGACTATTGGACTGATATGTTTTTTTCTTAACCCCTTCGTGACTGACGACGTACAGTGTACGTCGCCAGCATCGGGGAATGAAAATAGTCTTTAGAGCTTAAAGGCTCCATCTTCTCTTCTGTTTACTCTTCTTTGTGTCTACCATCTGTAAATGAGCTTCGATGTTGGCGAGGAAGTGAAGAATAGAGATTATCAGGCACTAGAGAGGAATTAAGAATGTCTTTTATTGTGGATGGAGAGTGGTGTAAGAGAGGCCAGGCAAGAGGATTATAGAATACTTAATTTTATATCTCTAGAGGGTCTAGAGTGAAAATCTAAAAATCTGTTTCCTGAAATCTGCTTCTCTTTCCTATTCTTTTGGAGAAATTCAGTTGTCTGGGTCTAGTCTACACGATATATAAAAGCAAAATGTGTTTTTGTAAGTGGAAATATATGTCAATGCCTGAAACCTGAAGCTGCTATACAGTCAGTTTTGGGCAACTGGCAGCTACCAGTCTTCATTATACATTTGTTCCCTGACTATTTTATGGTCATTTTATATTGTTTAGAATGTTTCAGAAAAGTTCTGTTGTTATGACCCATAGGCATCTAGATGGGCTTTGTCTTTTCTTTTTCAAACAAATACAAAATAATATCAGGAAGCCTTTGAAAATCCCTCAGTACCTAAAACCCCTGCACCCTTTCCCAGACACTATTTAAAGGGGATGTTTCCCTGTAAACTCAGAATGATCACACCACTTTCTTATTGTTGTATAACCAAACCATGTCACATAATTACGGTGATGAGAATCAAAATAAGTATGCTCTAATGTAGGAAGCATGATGTTGATTTATATGCACAGCTGCCATTAGGCTATAGAGTACATAAATCAAGTGCCTTTAGAGAATAGGTTGCATGGCACTTGAACTACATAAAGTCTTTTAAATCCACTTAGTTCTCAGAGTCCAGATGGGCCAAGACTATGCAAACATGCTAGTAAAACCTAAACAGAAATTGACGTTTTCTGTTCTTACCTAGTTACCATAGACACAAGTCTATAAGAACCTGATGGTCCTGACCCCAAGTGTAGTCTCACAATGAGCATGATTGTTTGAAATCTGGTTCATCTTAAAGGATTAGATCTACAGTGTATGTGTCTACTGCCCTATACTCTAATAGTCAAATCTGTCCTTGTAAACATTTGTTTTGCCTGACAAAAGACTGCAAGGCAATTTCTGTCTATTTTTATGAAACAAATTAAACAAATAAATGTGCTTCCATTACTTGGTGTCCTTCTGAAAATGCTAGTTGCCTGCCTGTGATGGCTTAAATTCTTTGGAATCACAAACCCACCACAAGCATGCTGTAAACGAATGTCAGAAAAGTGGCAAAGCCCCTTATATCTATACTTATACCTGGTGAGTGGCTGAGAAAATATTGGAGCCATTATATCAGCCAGGGGATCTAATATGTCTGTAAACCAATAGCAAATAAAGTAACACTCAAGGCAGGCTGTCAACCCTGTTGTTAATTGTGAGACATTGGTTTAGCATTGTCAGCCTGCAGCAGAAAGTGATGTTGCAGTCAGGATCTGCAGTCAGGAAAGTGTATGCAAACCCAAAATCTATGTTGTAGCACCATGTCTCACCGTATACAATTTCTGAAGCAAATAGTTTTTTTGACTTTCTGTGGCAAAGTTTATTATTTGAAGATCCTGCCACTAACTTTACATTAGCAGCAGCGTTGTCAGCCTACTGTGTGAGCTCCTTCAATTGTCTGTTGGACTGCCTATCTTATAGACAGCTAAATTGTCAATTGAAGTAGCTTGACAAGATAACAACTATGCAGCTAATTGCAAGGCAGTGGCGTAGCCTTGTCATCCTGCATCATGAAGTGTTGTTACTGTTTGGATCCCCAGGTAGGAAACTTTCAGATTCTCAAAAAAAAGGATTTTCTGAAGGCATAAATAAACTTTAACATTAAAGAACATTTCTAGAATAAACTTGCAAAGTCTCTTTTGCCAAAATTCTTCTTTCTGTTCCCCCCTTTTTATTTTATAGGTATTCTGGTGTATGCACTGTGCAGTGTACAGTACCAGCTCATTCCCTGCATCAGCATCAGATGCAAAGAATTAAGCCACTGGTAGATTATGTAACTCCTATGCTTAAAATGAGAGACACGGGAATGGAAAGAAGCAGGGGAGAAGATGGTGGCAGTCAGGAATGGAGCGTTGACTGACAGCCTAGATTGGACAGCACTAGAGGAGAGCACTCGTGTTAGTGTGCCGTGTGCCTTTGGGTGCACAAAAGCTGTGCAAACCTTCACATTATGGAAAGAGTCTACCCCCAAAGCAGACTTTAATTCCACTTTGGGAAAATTGTATACGGTGAGCCATAATGACAAATGTATTGAAAAATAGGTTTTGAGTTTACATACATTTTAATTGTTTTTATGAGTTAGGGATGCTGTGCATATTTTCCAAAAATCTGTGATACGAACAAAGATATAAACATAGTAGTATGGCTGACTTGTTAGGGTCTCTCTGCTCTTTGCCTGCTGTACTTTGATTTGCAGGATCTACTCAGTGTTGAGCTACATACTGTTGTTTTTTTACGGAAAAGGTGGTACAAAATATCCATACTTCTTTTCTTAGTCAATATACATATTACAGCAATAAGAGATACATATCTGCTCAGTGATAATAACAACCATATTAAAGTTAATTAACAATATTTTTTATATTAACAATAAATGTAACACTGTGCTAATTTTTTTTAAAAGACACAAAGGATAATTTTAGCAGTCAGAAACCTGTTGGCAATTACCAATAGGGACCAATAATTCATAATCAGACCGCAATAGTCCGAATGAAATGTCATGTATTGTAGTTAAATCTGCTTCTTCTATTTGTAGTTTTAATCACATCTTTCTGCTATGTTTGTAAAAAGGCAATGCAGTAAATGGAAAAATATTATTTGCTGGAACATCAAATAGAAATTTAATTAATGACAAATTAGGTTCAACTGTGGGATGTTTAAAATATTCTTGAATATTACATTTTACAACCTAACAAATTGCAGTGACCCCATCTGAAGCAAGTTTCCCGTAATGGTCTATTAAGGTTAGATTAACATTTTCGTACACTTCTTAAGTCTAGAAAGAAATATCTTTAACCCAGCATTATTTCTATTCGAGCACTAATAATTGCAGAGCAAAGTACATTGAAGTTGTAAAACCAGGGAGCACTGTGCTTTATGGACAGGAAGAATTAATCTTGTGCCTTTAGCTTTGATATTTGGAAAGCCTTTACAAACAGTTGTTTATCTGGAGAATGCATTCCAAACGTCTTTCAATACACACTTAACCATCGCAGAGAACAGTCAAACACATTTATTACTAGGACAAGGCCAGAAAAACAAGGGATGAATACAATGCAATGAAAAGGAGCAATATATAGTACATTGCACAAATTATGTAGTATATATTTTTTGGCATTTAAAAAAGGAAAGCACATATATATGTTATTCAAAGGGGATCATTTATTGAAGTAGAGAATATACATTCAGCAAAATAAATCAAGTGAAACTCTGTTTTCTTAAATAATACAATCATGTGCAAGGCAAAAATTCTGCCTGTTTTTGTTTTGTTTTGCTTTTTACATCCCATTAAGTTGAAAAAGACTTTCAAACACTAATGTTGTTGGCCTTTCTACTATTGTGTTGGTGGTTCCATTTTGGATACAAAATATGATCCACTGCTATCTGTTTAAAATCCATCACTAGTCTCTTTTCTTTAAATTATGTGTAAGTTTATTTCCAGTTTAGTTATAAATAATCTTCTCCAGGTTAATATACAATTACATTTTAACTGCTTCTGTTCTCTAGCTATAGAGATAGACCATTCAAGAACAAAAATGTACAGTATGTCAAGCAAGACACTCTTGGGGTTATTCACTAAACTTGCTTCGGTACCCTTCGGTTCAGCCAAACATGCTAAGCATGTTCAGCTGAACCGAAGTGCAGAACGCGTTCGTCTCAGCCGATCCAAGATCGGCTGAGCTTAATGCCCGGCAGTTCATTAGCTGAATAGTTGAAAGGCGTGGGGCCCTTTAGGTCTGGTAGGAATGTTAGGAGGGACACCAAATTAAAAAGTAAAAAAAAAAGGGCATGGGATACCCTAAAAAGTCATACCCTGCCCTTTAGGTCTGGTAGGAATTTTAGGGAACAACCTAAAATAGGTTTCTAGGGCAGAAAAGCTGATGGGGACAAGGGCCTCTTCCCAAGGGGGGCTTATTTTCATCTGGGTACCCCTCCTTGTCCCTCCCCATGCTGATGGGGACTAGGGCCTCTTTGCCACAAGCCCTGGCCCATTGATTGTGGGGGTCTGTGGGCAGGGGGGCTTATCCACCAATGTAATCCAAAGGTCAATCAAGATGTCCATCGTCCATGATTGCAACTCCTCGAAATAAAAAAAACCCAATGCCCGCCTACCTGTTTTTTTATATATTCCAGCAAAATGCAAACAGATAGGCGGAGCTAGCGGTGACATTATTGGTTCTGCCTGTCTATTGACATTTTGCCGTCAAATGTCAAATCGCTATTGCAAGTGACGGCAAAATGAAAACATTTAATGACAGGCCACTGTGGGTGCCTGGAAAAGCACCTTCCCATTGCCGAGTGCATGTGGCCTGCTATGGTGTAGGGAGGGGGGGGCGCTCACTTGCCCCCCCTTTTCCTGCTCTGCCAGGCCTGTGCTCAGATTAATGGTCTGGTTGGGAATTTTGGGGGGACCTCATGCTATTTCCCCACCCCCATTTTTGAGGGTGGAGTTCCCCCTTAAAATTCCTACCGGACCTAAAGGGTCTGGTATGACTTTTGGGGGAACCCCACGCAGTTTTTCATTTTTAAATCGGGGAGTCCCTCCTAACATTTTTACCAAAATGTTTTTGTTGACATTTGCTTTAAGAATGATCTGCTTTGGCAGACTATTTTCCCCACTTTGGCGGTGACTTTGACTCAGCTGAGCTGAAGCATATGCGTTCGGTCCGGCTAAGCTGTTCGGCTGCGTTCGGCTTCTGTACGAGCTATTGTGAATAGCCCCTACAGGAGCCCTTTGGGTCGGCTGAACTGAAGGGCTTTGGCGCCAGAAGTGAGCTGAAGGATTAGCCAAAGCTTCGGCTTAATCCTTTGGCTCTTTAGTGAATAACCATCTCTGTCTTTACTATAAGCACATAATGAATCCTACTAATTTAGTATAAAACTTTGCACCCCTGATTTGTGGCAACTATGCAGAAGATGAAACTCTCAGTACCACAAAAAAAGGATGTTTCCAGGGAAACATTATTCCATGCATCTCCGCGGTCATATCTTAATTTGACTTCAGACCCTGAGACAATTACAGAAGAAAAGGGATATGAATTCTGGGGAAATTTGTCCATACATTGAACACTATTAACATGATTGCAAGGAACAGATAACCTTGTGCCAGTTATAAAGAAATAAAAAACATTCATGCACATGTACTGCATATTTGTTGTTTAATAATATTTTTATTAATATTCCCACATAAAACAAATGTTTCACATATTCAGAGAAGACATAAACACTTTATTATTACAATAGATATAATATCATGTCAAGAAAAGTACAGCAAGTCCAGTTGCCTTGACTTATTTTTTACAGATATGCCATGACCTGAATGAATGACAACCTTCACAGACATATTTTTTTTTTAAAATATTTTTTTATTTATTGCTTTCCCCACTAACGCCAAGTAAATAGTTATAGTCTGTAGCTTTATAAGGAGCCTGTTTTTTTCAAACTAAATAAGTACTTTTAAAGCTTCGTCTAGTACTTCACATCTTCACTGACTTTCATACAGTCTGGAAAGGAAAAGACTTCACATTTCACAGAATTCACATTTCACTATAAATTGCTATATTAAAGTCATACTATATGGATATCTATAATTAAGATAGAAAGATATTTTTTTATACCACATAACTATTCCGAAATACTAACTTTTCATTAACATCACAAAAGGTGTCTTGGGCATAAAGGCAGCTAATGTGTTCTATTAGTTTGACACTTTAATTTTAGAAAATGGCAAAAAATGTGCAATGCACAAAAAGGCAAGTATAATATTATAACTGTCAGCAGTTGTGCTTTTGTGAGACAGTCAGACTGCTGGATCATTCAATCTTCTCTGGGAGTTTGAGGTCTGATTACATATCTCCAAAAAGTAAAGAGACACTTTTACATAGTATTTGAGGTTGAATAAAGACATAAGTCCATCAAGTCCAACCTATTGTGTGTGTGTGTGTGTGTGTTTTTATAGGTCCCTGAGTCATCTTGTTCTTAAGAGTACCTGTACCCCTGTACGGTCTCTCAGAAAATCGTCCAAAAGCTTCTTGAATTATTCCACACTATTTGCTGAAATCACTGCTTGTGGCAGAGAGCTCCAGATCCTAACCACTCGAACTGAGAAGAACCCCCTTCTCCCCTTGTGTTGGAGTTTTTTTACCAATTTTAGGTGGTGGCCTCTAGTCTTTGTTACAGAATTAATCTTAAAGAGTTTGTTGCTAATGTTGCTGTCACCATTTGAACATCTTGTACATGAAAATCATGCCCCCCCCCCGCTTAACTTGTCCCTGCAAAACATTCCCTTCTTGATGCAGGACAGGATTCTACTAGCTTTGCTTACAGCTACCTGGCACTTTCATCTATTATTCAGTTTATGGTCTACAATGACCCCCAAATCTTTCTCCATTTCCGACTTCCCTAGTGGCATATCTATAATTGTGTAACCCATTTGCTTATTTTTAATCACAAAGTGCATAACTTTGCATTTATCGACATTAAACCTCATCTGCCATATAGTTGCCCACTCCCCTATTTTATCCAGGTCTTCCTGCAATGTTGGATATGGATATGAAATCCGAAAAACTAACCAAATCAAATTGTCGATCCGAAATCCACAAAATGAAATAATTAAAAATCTGAATCAATCTGAAATGGAATTAAACAAATTATTTTGTGGGGTCACATGTCTATTTCTTTTGTATGCACCCAAAAAATGAGGTCAGCTGCCTACCTGAATATACTGAATGACCAGGTTTTTCCATCAATGGATTTTTTTCTTCTTTGATGGCACAGGCATATTCCAAGATGACAATGCCAGGATTCAGTAGGTTCAAATTTGTGAAAGAGTGGTTCAGGGGGCTCAAGAGACATCTTTTTCACACATGGATTGGTCATCACAGAGTCCAGACCTTAACCCCCATTGAGAATCTTTGGGATGTGCTGGAGAAGACTTTACGCAATGGTCTGACTCTCCCATCATCACTACAAGATCTTGGTGAAAGATGAATGCAACAATGGACAGAAATAAAGGTTGTAACATTGCATAAACATATTGAAACAATGCCATGGCAAATGTGTGCCGTAATCAAAGCTAAAGGAGGTCCAATGAAATATTAGAGTATGTGACCTTTTTTTTGGCCAGCCAACGTATATTAAACAGTTAATTGGAAAAACCAATGCACATTTACAAGGGATTCTAGAAATTATTAATTTGTAAATGTAAAAATATGTCTGACTCCAGCCTTATTGTTTTATTTTAAATAGGCCCCAACCCTCTTGCATTTAACTTTTTTTTCCAAGTTGTAGGTTGACAGGTAAGTATGCACATTTAATAGTGCAGGGCCATAAAATTCCTATGGTTTTAGTACTGGCATCAGGGCCAAATAACAACATAGCATGGAGAATTAAACTGTAGATTTTGTTATACTTTATAAATTCAGTTTCCATTGAGGCAGTGAAATTGTCTGCATATACAGTATATGCCATTACATCTGGCAGACTTCGTCAATGCAAGGTTGCTGGACCAGACTTGTCATCATTTGACTAGCAATTTGATTAAAGCGACTCTGTAATGGTGCAGCTGATATGTGGGAGAAGCAGAATTAATCTCTCCACAGTGGATGCTGTTTTCCAACTCAAAGCCTCATGCTATTTTAAAGCTGAACTCTATCAGCGTCACTGTGATGGCACTGTCTCAGGTCTAAGGGTGGCCTGGGGTGGCTGGCGTGGGAAGATTCAAACTGCTTTTCCCATGAATTAGCTCCTTCATCTTTTCATCCACACAAATAGCAACTTTATATAAAACCTATATGTAGAGTCAAATTGTATGTTTACCAGTGTTTTCTGCATATGAAGATACTTTTCTAATGAGTTGTGGTGTTGCCGATTTCACATACTCCTATTAATGATATTCCCTCTGCATATTTAAAAGGCAGTTGATGCACTGTTAATTTTAAATCTTCAGGTCCATATAACTAAATAAGCTTGAAATGTTTACTATACATAAATGTAAAGTAAATTAACAAGTAAATGAACAAGTAAATGAACATTACCAATTAATGTAATTGTTTGCTTGCAATATAATATGCATTCTCATTACACTGACTTGATAATATAGGAATCATCATGTTTCAAATTACTTCTGTTTCATCAGATCCTGGATGGATCCATTTAGAATATGTTATATTAAATCCAAAAGTGTTATACCGTGCTGTGGCACATAATGAAAAGCATGGTGGGAATAGAGTAGCTGGCTGGTTCAACAATATATAAATATGTAATATGGGAGATAACCATAATGGTTCGCTGTCTGAGCTCAATATGAGACAGAATTATTTCATTCTTTTACTCCTAGGAGACAATTGATAGTAATGAGAATAAAAAGTGGGAATATTAAAAAAAAGAGGACCCTGGTGTTAAAATAAGATGTTTTTGCCAACTCCTAATCTAACAATATGGACTCCAAATTGAGCTATCTTTTTTTTCTTTTTAGAATTTTGGCATTTCATAAATAGATAGTCATGCAATTTATTATTCAGGATAGAGGAAAGGAAGAAGGCTTTTCTGACAATAAAGACACTTACACAGAAATAAGGGATTCTGATCTAGAAAATAAGTGTGTTTAATATGCAACTGGCCATGGATAAACTAATCTGGGTAAATGAGATACTTGTCATGCAAATTGTGATTTGCTTATTTGCTTTAATATAGCTGTGCTGATTTTGCTGCAGATCATGCAAGTCATAATTCCATATGCACACATTTAAGTAACATAAAACATTGCAGTTCTGGAAAATATCACATTTGCTTGATCACTACAATTCGCATCAAGCCATGAATACATTTGATCCTCTCATTATTTGTATAGGAGCAATAAGAAGATATTTACCACATTTATTATAAAACTTTTAGTCTGTATGGTGGCTGAGGATTAGCCTACCCATATATACAATAGGGTGCTTGGAAGATCTGACTGTCTTTCTATAATTCTGCTGGAAATTGATGACAAGTATAATGTTAGGCAGTGCAATTGGAACCCTCACTGTTGGGGTGACACTAACTATTGTCTGGGATTTATTTCTGACTATGTATCCAAGGTATGTTTGTACAAGTCCCTGAGCAGCCATAGACATACAATTATTTCCTGAGCTGACAGTAATGGTGTAAGTTAGATTATAGATTGGCTTAAAGATATTCTATTCATTAGTAAGTAATCTGCAGAATGAAGGCTAAAGGTGCAAGTGTATGTGCTGGCTAGGTTTTTTCAATTGTTTTGGAAGATCGTCCACAAAATGGGCATGTAATAGGCTCTGTGGGTGCACTCATACAAGTAGCTGCTGAAATATTCAAAGTTTTATGTTAGGGAAGTGGTGTTATCAAGAAAACAGAATAAAACAATCAAATATTGCCAGTAATTACCCTGTTTGAAGATAAATATCTGGGCAGATGAGGTAAAATTTCCAATGATACTCAAAGCCACTATCGGATTTGAAATTCTAGCAAAAGTGCAGGCGGACTTTACCAGAGTCGCTGGTGGAGGGTTGGAAATTGTGCAGTGAGCACTCCCAGAGTGTGGTCTCTGGGATGGCTTTGCTGGGGGCACTTGACTGTTAGCTAGGCCAAGATGAGGTACCACTTTTTAGGCAGGTTTATGGTCAGGGTCAGGCCAAAGTTGTATCCAGCCATGCAGAGACACTGCCAACACAATAATTTAGAAGCATATGTGGTAAGTGAAAACAAACAGTACATGGACAGTAGAAGACAGGGCAAGCGAGTAACCTAAAAACACAATAAAGAGTATAGCCAAAAGTAGGGATGCATAGATATCAGGTCAGATACCAGTGGTGATACTTAGCATTTTCACGAGAACAGCCAGGTTGCAGCGGTTGAGAAGTTGCAGCTCCGACAGGGCCCTGGCACTTCACCACTCTCCTGAAATCATTAGTATGTATTGGTTTAGAAAAACTGTAGACAGATGTCACCAGCACACCAGAATCATATCAAATCCAAAGTGTTCATTTATTGAAACGTCATGTCACCAGAACAAGTGCTTTCGGGACCATGCAGGGTCCCCTTCATCAGGCTCAGCAATGACAATGTGCACAAATCTAACACCACATCATATAGACAGACAGATGTAAAAAACACCCACAGCCCCTGACGCCTTTATGACGTCATAAACCCGCCAAAGACATGGGTTTATGACATCATGAAGCCATCAGGGGCTGTTCTTGTGGGTGTTTTTTTATATCTGTCTGTCTATATAATGTGGTATGAGATATGTACAAGTTGTCATTGCTAAGCCTGATGAAGGGAACCTTGCGTGGCCCCTAAAGTGTTTGTTCTGGTGACATGACGTTTCAATAAATTGAACAAAGCAGAAGGTTAATACGCTTCTGGTCTTCCCCCATTCTTTTCTTTCGGCGATAGCTGTGTTAGCCTAAGTAAAGGCTGAGCATGTTCGGCCGACCCGAAGCCATGTGAAGCAAGCCGATGTATGGCTGATTTCAGCCATACCAGCCTGAAGTAAGTAGCCGAACAGTGTTCGGCTCACTTCACTTCAGGGCGGTCATTCACTTGGCTGCCTAAGGCAGCTTAGTGAATAGACCCCTTAGCCTTTGCAGTGCGAGTGTAGCTTTACTGCAAGGATATGTTTTTGAAATCCCTGGAGATCTTCTTTAAGTGGGCTTTCCTGCTCTTCACAATCACATTCAGGATCTAGTGTAATAAGAGGATTAGTGAACAATTAACAGTTTATGATAAATCTCAGCAATACTTCAAAGATTTTAGATTTTTGTCATTTTCTTCAAACAACAGAAAGTTGAAAATATATGTGTTTTTGCAATCTGCTTTCATATGTTTTTTATAGAGATGTTGTGAGAGTTGTTTTTTAACACATTTAAGAGATGATTTATCTAATGAAAAAAATTAACAACTATATTTTATTGAAGCATAGAGAAATGTGTGATGGTGTCTATAATGTGATCTGAGCTTAGTGATGAGTACATTTTTTTAAATAGTTCAGCTAACAGATTGCCATATGAGGTCCTGTGATCCTTTTTGCAGTGCCAGGATTGGTTTCTACATGCCTGCTAAGAGGATTATCCTACACTAGGAGTGCTAAATTCTGGGAAATCCAATAATTGCAGTTTCCATGCTGTAATGAGTTTATTCTTTTAATGATTCATATGAAACGCCAAGCCTAATAGCCTTATGTTGCACTAATGTCCCTGGTTCTTAAATTCTTTATTCAAAGCTTTCTTAAAATCTTACCTTACTGTACTCAACATAGAATCCCCATACAGTTTGTCTAACTTTGCATTGTTCTTCAGTAAAGGATGCTTTTAAAGATCATACAACTCCTTTCTTTTACAATGTGTACAATAGTATCTATTGAAAAAATTAAGTAATTAACCAATCAGAGTGTAGGAGCTAGACCATGGACATCTCCCTTGATTATATGGTACTATTATTGCTAATTTAATGATTTTCTGCTGTAATTCCACAATGTTGCTCTCTCAAAGGTAACTCTTGAAGAGATTGGACAATACGAAACCTCCTCATGTTTCACTGGCCCCTCCCTTTTGGATTGTAAGTCCTCACGGGCAGGGCCCTCCTTACAATCTTGTCTTGAATTGTATTGTAATTGTAATGTGTCCCTATATTATAAAGCACTGTGCAAACCGTTGCTGCTATATAAATCCTGTATAATAATAATAAAATACCCAG
>NW_017307982.1:271502-314555 GCF_000935625.1 Nanorana parkeri
AATATTTTTAGTTTTATCTGTTTGTGCAATGTTTATTATCTTGATTGCCTGCAGTATGCAATCATTTTTTTGCAATATTTTTTATGGAATAAAAATACATTTAGCAGCCACAATAAATAATTTTCTAAAATAGAACATAAAAATTATTTTATATGCAGTTGATCAAGTTTCAGATATGTGACAATGAATCATATCTTTATTAAGTTTGTGGACCTCTTTTGGTGAACAGAACACCTGTCAGGTAATATTGCAAAGCAGCTATGCAGCACCCTTCCTATCAGCAATTCAATGTATGGGTTTTTTTGTTGATACACTGTATACACATTCCATATTTCATAGAAGAGTTTGACTGTAGATGAAACCGTGGACGAAATTTCTAAGGGTCTAGCTATATCTTAGGCTGACCAGCTGCTAGTAATGATTATTTTGTTATAAGCTTCAATTTAATGCATACACACATACACACACACAGACACACATATATCTTAGCTGTATATATATATATATCTTAGCTGAAGTCACAAAAAAACAAAGCAAATGCAACAAAGATTTATTTTTTTCTATTGCCATTAAATGTTGGCAATATATGGACTGATCTGTAATCTTTTTTCTACTGAAAATAAGAGATCTGCCTTACTTTTCTTGGTTCACTGTACCAGTGAACCTGCCAAGCCCTTTTCTTCTTTTGATGGATGTTCAGTAAAATAAATAATAATTTATTTTGCTTCGCAAAAAAGAGAATTTCATTTTAATCAGGTACAGAGACATAGCACAGCTTTCTGGAAGAGCTCTGTCGAAGACACTGGGTGCCTTTGTCACTTGCATGTTTGCAGTCATTACCAGTCGCTCATTAACCATTACTCTGCCCAATTATTGCTAGACATGCAGGCTTTTCAGGCCATGTTTCTCTGTTACAAAACAGTGGAATGCTCTATCCAGGTTTGAGGTGAACTGCTATCAACTCTGCAGAAGTTCAGATATCTTGGAATTGAGTTTGTGAAAAATCAAAAGGATTATGCAGTTGGCGAGTGGATTAGATTAAAGTCCAGCTCAACCCAAAAAAGATATTTCAGGTTTTGGCAGGTAATTTGTTGAACTGCTTTTATTATCCTGCTTTTCTCAGACACTCCAGCAGCAAGATTTTCCTATTATTTGTGTTATCCAAAGCCCCCACGGTGCCATAGCAAAAATGTCACTGACTCGCTGGAATCCTCAGTGATCTGCTTATTCTACAGAGTGCACTGAGACACCATCATTTGGTTTTGTAATGGTCTTAGTAGTTGGATGGTGCTCCTGTTGAAACATTGCGGTCAATGAAAGCTATAAGAACCCAGGTCATGAATTTAGGTTTAACTGGTATTTAGCGAGATCCTGTTACTACCTTTAAAGATTGCAGGTAAAAGTACAGACAACATCAAGTACTTTAATTGCTTACTTGCAGTGTTTTTCCTTTCTATAACCTTTTCTATTCACTCTGAACTTGGTAAAAAAAAGCTGACTGCTTCAGATAGTCAATTTAATAGCACAGCCCCTCCCTCACTTCGTGTCTGTGTTGGCTTAGCTTCTTCACTCCTCCTCTCACCTCCATATATAACGTTTAATGTAGCAGCTGGGGGAAGAGTGAATAGTACTATATAGTGTGTTATTTAGTATCAGCTCTGAGTCTGCAGGGGATGCTAACATCACATCCAAGGTGACAGCGCCTAATATTAGTAGCAAAGAACTCTACAGATAAGGGTTTCACAGATAAATCATTTCCATAAGATATATTTAATGCACATATAATCTTATGGCATATAAGTTTGTTGTTGAAATGAAGGGTCTGGAGATGGGAGTTTGATTAACTAAAGGCAAATAGACTGTTCACTTTGAAAGGAAATTTACACTTTTGCAGGGGAAGTTCCCCTCAGTTTAGTAAATGAGTTGAAGCTCTGTTTATCTAAAAATACATTCAAGTACCTTAACTAGTTACAGAAATGTAGGTTATTTGCGGATCAATCAGCTGTAGATCCTCAACTCATCTCTGAATTGATGCTGACACTGTACTTCCTTCTGGAGGGTGGCCTCTTTTGTTTCCCATGGTTCCTGTGTGTGATGTAAAGTAAACACCTCTCCAAGCTCGCTCCCGTGATGGATTACAATCTCAATACAAATTAGCAAACTAAACATGAGATTGTAGTCCTTCACAGGAGTGAGCGGTGGCCACTTTACAACACACACACAGTGACTATGGTGAACAAAAGTTGCCACCCTCCAGAAGGAAGGACAATATCAGCACCAATTCAGAGATAATTTGAGGATCTACTACTGATTGATGCACAAATAACCTACATTTCTGTAACTAGTTAAGATATTTGAATTCATTTTTAAGATTTAACTCCTGAGTTCAGTGTCACTTTGATAATTATATAATATTAAGATGAATGACTTAATACCTCCAAACCAGGATTTACAGTATTGTTCTGGAGCTCTAATATGCATTGGTGCTACATGGCTTAGCCTTTTTTGTTAACAAAATCATTAAAAATAAAGAAATAACATTTCCTAATAAAGTTCCTTAATTTGAGACTTTTAGGATCCGTATATTTCACCCCTTCAACAAGTTAAATAATTTGCGGTCAACTTTTCATTTTCCTTGTGAGAAATGTAAGTGAAGTTAGACTGCGTAAGTTTTTCTCTTGCACAGACTTGAGGCTGTTCATCTTACAAATAAACTCTGTCAGGGCTGAAGATATTAGAAATCGCCTTACTACGATGAAATGGGTGGATGGAAGGAAACTTTCAGTGTTGATGCATGCTATTCATCAGTGCTGTGTGCCACACTATAAAAAAATAATGGCTTGAAAAAGCTAATCAGCTTTTCATACTGGAAAAATCATTTTAGGTATCGTAAGAATTTTTCAATTTTTGGCCACACAATTCTTCTCCAGGAAACATTTTAGAAACATATTGTCTGGTCAAGTCCAATTATGATACAGGGTTCAGAGATGGGAGACAAAACGGTTTAAGGTCTGAGAGATAAAACATATCAGGTGGGTCTGGAAGAATGTTTTATGTACAGCCTCGAGGAAAGAAGGGAAAGGGCAGGCATGAATAAAAAGCTTTACATTAAATCAGGGTTTGAATAAGGTTTAGTAGGGCAGTATTTTCAATATGAATCTGATATTAAGAACATGGGGATGACATAAATAGCAGGTGGAAAGTTCAAAAGCAACATCTAAAAGTATTGTTTTACTGAAAGAGTAGTGGCTGCTTGTAAAGTATTTTCATAAATCAATCAATAGTAATTTATTTTAATCATGCTTGGGATAAACATAGGTCTATCCTCAACAGAAATGTTAAAAGAGCAGAATGATGGACCAGTTGGTCTTTTTCTGCAGTCTTTAATGAAGATAAAATAGACAATGCTAACATCACTTGATTTCCCTATGTCTTAGATAACAACAGTGGAATTGCAAGGTCCTTTTGGCCTATTTCTTTGGTCAGGGGCCTGTCAGCAAAGACAAGAGGTCTAATGGATCAACTCTAATGCAGTGCAGCAGGAAAATGGAAAGAGCCAAAACACAGAAAAGAAAGCAAAGATGCACTGCATTGCAAGGTGTATTAATTACAAAATTATTAAGTGTGACATCATAACCGTGGTACATAAATTCTGTGCTGCAGCCAACTGCAGCTGGTGTAGGTGGCTTTAACTCATTAGTAGCACATGACACATGATAAACGATTAATACAAAGGGCAGTATGTGGTCCTATGCATGCCTTTAACTGACTCTTGTGGCACTATTTCTCCCACTGACACCAACAATAGGGCGCTATTTCTCCAAATCTTACCAATGATGGGGCACTACTTCTTCTTCTAATACTAATAATGGGGTACTAGTCCTTTTACTAGCACCAATGATGGGGCATTATTCCTGCCTGCATTAATGACAGTTGCTAGGTCATTTTTTACTTCCACTTCTCAACAAACGCTGGGACATTTTTTACCCTCACTGACCACTGAGCCTGGGACATTGTTTACTTCCACTGTCCACAGTCTGCCTCTCCAACCCAGGTCTGAAGGACAGTGAATTGGACCATTGTTTAGAAAATTTGGAGACGCCTGTGATAAACAGTCCAAAATAATTTTTATGGCCATAAGTGTATTGGTAGTAGCGTTTAAGGTCTGCTATGCCCTCCTTCCTTCCAACAATAAAGTATTTAGTTCTACCTATGGATGTTATTTGTACATTCATAGCTAATTTCTTGCCAGAGTCAATAATCCTTTGAGAAAGGAGTGGCACTACAGGCTCTTGTCACATGCTACTGTTCAGTTTCTCTTACATGTTGTAGGTCTCAGTGCAAAGTTTCATGTTTAAGTGAAGTGTACGTTTGACCCCCAAGATAGTCAATTACAGTGTACACAGTTGTACACAATAACGTAGTTGTGTTACCTGGTAATCTGTTTTTTTAATCAATTTATTCATGAGATTTACAAAGTCCTGCGAGGCTACACAGTGACAGGTGACCTGATTTTTCTCTGCAGCTCTTAAGAAATACTGCCTGGTCACATTTCTACCCCCAGCCAGTGATTGGATAGTCAAGGAACAACATTATCCTGATGAGGTCAAGCTTTCTTCTATCTTCCTGGAGTTCAACTTTGAATTGCTTTATACATTTTAATTTGTAACATGACTAAACCATATTTTTTTCACTGTCAGATGTTTGGCAGATAGACTGTAGAGTGTCTAAAATTATCCAAATAGCAACAGACTTAACGCTTAAAATCTGACCTGGCACTAATGAACAGAATGTCAGTTCATTGCAGATATAATTACAGTATACGTATGCAAATTATATTGGTGCATTTTCATATTTTAATCTGCATAATAGTCTAGAGAGAAAGACTCAGTACTCAGATATTGTTTACACAAAAAGTAAGGAGAGAACTTTTTTTCCCTTGAATTTTCTGCAGGCATTTTGAGAATAATATTTCAGGGACGAGCCTTAAGCTTAAAGGAGCAGAACATTGAAAAAGTGAGTAATCGATAGGTGAAAAGCTATTCACATACAGGGTGGTGTAAAGATGATGGATGAAGATAAGGGTGGTGGAACGTCTTCTTAATAGAAAAATAGTCCTTCCACAAAATCAATTTCTCTGTCTTATATTTTCTTTTGTCAAAATATGAACAACATGAGTACAAGATGCCCAGAGCTTTTGCATAAATAAACTAAAGTGCTGAAAAAGATATTGTACGGCATTGACATTTCGACTGTGAATATTTTTACCCTTAAACTTCTACTTTTACTTACCAATTCTGTTGAGTAAAGGGAATAATATTTTGGCCTGGGGAGCAAACATGGCCAAATGGCCCTTTTATGTTAGGGACAGATTTCTGTGGGCTAATGAAAGTGCAATATAGTGTGCAATGGTGGAGCAGTGATTAACATGGTGTTCTTAAAGAACACAACTTGTTTGTCACATACCTTTCCACATCAGCTTCCTTTGCAGCTCTTGAAATTTGGTTACACGACATCTCAGAGCTTAAGCTGGAAAACTTTCCTTTGCCAGAAGCAGTGATCACAGGTCTGGAAAAGGTAACTACATATCATGTCCACCATGTGCCACTAACTGCAGGTCCTGCTCTGATTACTATATTGTGAAGCCCATCTGCTTAGGGTCACCAGCCCAATATATGTTTTGTGTACTGGCCCTGGGGAAGGGTGGGGGGGGGGCGCAAATAGCTACATGTCCCCAAGCCCTGTTCTCCCTTGTGATGAGTAGATTGGTTTAACCCAACCATAATTCCCAAGAATCAATTGGATGTTTGCCCTGAATTTCCATTTTTGTCCCATTTTAATCCATTCTGCCTAGTGAACGAGTACTATCGATCCCTAACCAGTTCACCTTGGGCTAGCAAGTACAATAGGTTTGTTCTCAGAAGTCAAAGTCCTTATAAGAGTAGCATCTAATAAGGAAATACAATACTCTTACACCACAAGGGAGCCTCAATGAGAATTACTTACTTGCAAAGTGCACATCTATTGTAAATAAGTAATAGCAAGATCATGTTTTATTGCTGATGAGATTCAATGAACTCTTCTAGTTTACTGTATTGTGAAACTCGACACCCTATAATTTGCTGATTTAGTTGTATTCCCTCATTACTACTGCCCAAGACTTTCAAGGTGATTCTGCATGCTTGTTCTCCGTGGGTGAAGCAGGGTAATAATGATCCTGTGTCTTTTTTGCTCAATTACAGCACACTGTCAAGAAGTGAAAATAATTATTGGCAGATATTGCACACTGGCAACTAGCAAGTGCACTGATATGACTTTGATAAATGATCACAATTATACTATAGCACTGAGTGAAAACACAACAACCCCCAGTGCATTATGGTATTGATTATAGTACAAAGGGAGAGAGAGGGAGAATCCATCATCAATACATTCAGAAAATAGTGACCACTATACCCTTGCCTTGTACTGTACCTTTGCATGGGGCTTTGCCTAATCACTATCATTGGGCAGCATTAAATGTGTATAAAAGATTCCCCAATTGCCACTCATTTGTTTTGGGATTGTGGCAAATCAAGTTTTGGAGATACTGATACATTTAAAAAAAAATGATTTTATTTAAAATGCCTTAAAAACTTAAAACAAAAATTTTAACTACAAAATGTTCAAGAATATGTTATAATAAAAAATTGCATCAATTTACATAACAAAAAAACCCCAAACAAATTGTATTACAAGATACACATAACACTTTTAAAGCCAACTATCCCCTTATTTCTTTCCCTTCCAGCAACATAGCTGCACTTTCCTTCTGCTGTTATCCCTCCACCATTGTACTTCACTCTTCCTAAAATTGATAAAAAATAAGATTAGGGATGTACAGTACATCAAACCGTATCTTTTTTTGAATATCAAAAATATAAAGATCCATATCTAAGCAGGCATAATCCACGAACCAACTGGATACCATGAAAACCAACTGGATACCAAATCAAATCATAGGGTTATTTAATCCACTTTATTCACCCATTAAAATTGATATATCTCATAAAATCTCCCCTACCACAAAAACAAAACAAAAACCCTATGAAATCATAATGGTACTTATTCCATTCCCTCCACCGAATACATTTCCATATCTTTTGTGTGTCATTATCACCCAAATTCTTGTAATTGCAATGTGCATACCAGTAAAGCCGCCCACCGATCATGAACATACACTCTCCCAGTCTTAGCTCTTCCTTACTAAAGACTCAAATATTCTTAACATCCCACAAAATCACTTTTGCACAATCGGCCCGGAACAATACCCATTCCCCTTCATCCTTACCAATCTTACACAACCCATGGATCATAATTTTAGACGTTAACTTCTCTACCCCAGTCAAACTCTTAACAATTTTTCATTTAACTATTCCACACCCTTTCACATATTTACACTCCCAAAACAAGTTTTTCACATTCTCCAATTTGAGCCTGGGTTCAAATTATTCTTTGTCTAAATGATGCTTGCTGTCATTTAACTTGACATCTAGTAGTAGATATGACAAGGAACAGCAGAAGACAGAAATTGAGTATTGTACCAATATGCATTACGAACTATGCATTTTTATTTTTTGTACTTGGAGTTTTGCTTTCAGAAAAGACTTGTTCAAAACCTTCTTGCTAATAATAATTGGCATATCTTTGGGCAACTTTGTATCATCTACTTTTGAAACAAAATATTACCTACTCAGATATAATTGGAAGATGCAGTCATTGAACGGACTCATTATCATATCTATGAATGTCTGGACTTCCCATATCTCTCAGATCATTATAGTGCATGGACAAATTTACATATAGGTTCATCAAATGCTAAGACATTTTGAGCAGGATGATCTAGGAGAATGTACAGCTGTAATACCTCTGTATTTCATTTGCTGAATATAGTAGGTGTTACTGTCATCTTTATTATTTTCCTGCCTTTCACATTTCTCCTTGGTCCCACCATCATGAGCATATTCCACCCCACAAAGAGAATCTATGCCGTGACTCACTTTGTGTTTGACAGTACAAATTGCAGCACTGAATAGACTTAAACCTTTGGGATATTGATGAAAAGGTGAGCAGGGAAATCAATTAGTGGGCTCATGGGTATTTTGTATCTAAATGCAGAATGATGAATTTGAAGCTATATGACGTTAAATATGCAGCTGGCTTGTGAAGAATGCATAGTCAAATCTGCAAAAGCCAAATAGATTTTGCTTTGATTCACATGTTGAACAAATATTCACGTACACATAGACTCCTTCTATGTAGGTAGCCACAGACAGCCAGGTTTCTCACTGAGAAAGATAGATCGTGGGAGATTGGCTCATCATCGTTTAAATCACACACCATGGGGACCCACTGAGATCCGTCTCCCTGCCTTGGCTGATGAACACATGCTGTGCACACATGGTTTAAGATGTGTTCACTCTTCTATAGAGAAATTAGATCAGCCAGAGATTGCTCACGGAGATTTTCCAACATATATTAAAAGCTTAGCTTTTAACAAGAGTTATCCAGTGCTTAGCTGTACTTGGTGTTCTCTCTGATTTCTAACTACATTGCTCGATTGTTGAAAATCATGATCAAATATTTTGCATCGACATTTAAAAAAGTATAGACAAGATAACATAAAAGTTTTAAATATATGCAGAGAGTTATGTGTAGATTTAACTAATGTTAACTGTTTCTGAATATCTAAAATGTATTCTAGTGAACATGTATTTATCTGTTTGCTTTGTGCATCCCCCAACTTTATTTACTTGCATGGTTAGAGGAATTTCATATAGAAATAGGTCCAGAACAGAGATCATATTGTTCTGATACACAATGAGATGTGCTTGGCTTAGCTGGGGCATGCAGTCCACATTTATTAAACATTGTGTTGTCAATCATGGAAATGCACACTGAAAGCAGATACGAGGAATGCATCATCCTAGGGTTGCCTGTATGCAAATGCAGTATGCCTATAAATGCTCACTCCTCCAGACTGATAAGGAAAGCAGGTTTTATTTACAAACCCCATTGCCATGTTAATTAAATGACAAAAGGAGGCACCAGGAAAGGGAAAAATATGAGCATGGCAAGGTGACAATAGTCTGTACACAAGGCTGACAATAGTAAATACTCTGTATATAGAGATACTACTCTGTGCATAAGACTGTAAAGTCACACTCTATGCTTAAAGTGACATTTAACCCTCAGATTTTTTAACATATATGTTAAAACATTTTATGTTTTTTCCATGAATAGGTTGTTTATGAAAAAACATAAGCAATAACAAAATACCTTGCTCTGATTAGGAGAATCAATCAGACACGAACACAGCAGAAAAGAGTAAAACAACAGCACATGCAGCTGTTGCCAATCTAAAGTGGGCGGGGATGTGGATATCGGGAGGACATCATCCTGTAGTCCTGGCTCAGGTCGGGAGCACGCACACAGACACCATGTAACATTCCAGAGAAGAGGCAGTCAGCTGCAAAACGGAAGTTCTCCCCAGCATGAGAAGAGACAATGATTTAAAAGGAAGAGCAGCAAAGAGAAGGAAACTACCATGGATTACAGTAAGGCACACATTACACTATTGTTTTATGTTAAAAAATCTGAGGGTTTAATGTCACTTTAATATGGGCTGTAGTTGGTTAACATTTGGACATCTACATTCATGAAGAAAATCTAACTAGTCCAGGCAATGAACAGAGATGGATGTGCAAACTCAACGAGATCTTGATGGTTGCTCATAACTGTTATTTCAAGGAGTGAAGCAGTAGCACGGAGAAGGAGGTGGTAACTGTTTTGACACTGCATTTTCAATCCCTTGGCAAGGAATGCGTTCCATAACAGTGTGGGGGGAATTTATCAAAACTGGAGAAGACAGAATCTGGAGCAGTTGCCCATGACGATCAATCAGCATCTCTCTTCAGTTTGCTCAGTTAAGATTTAAAAATGAAAGAGAGAAGCTGATTGGTTGCCGTGCACAGCTGCTTCAGATTTTGTCTGTTCCAGTTTTGATAAACTCCCCCCTGTGTTTGTTAAGTGTTTTCAGAGCTGTTTGCCAAAAAGCATAGGAAATTCCAAAACACACACATAAGAAGATATTGTTAAAATGTTAAGATGTTCAGAAGCAGGGAGCTGTTTCTATTTGGTGCAGGTAAGTGCTCACTGGCACAGGCCAAGGTACTTATTGTAGTGTAGTTGTTCTAACTGAGCTGTCACTAACCAGAAAGAGAACCGTAACCCCTGTGTCTAAAGTTCAAAAAGTACAGTAGATATTTCCTCTCCCAATCTTTCAAAATTGCACTAGATGTAACCTTACATGGGTCAGCTATTCTATAGTCCTTCCAGATTCAAGATGCAGAAGTTGTTAATTTTCTGCCAAAACAGGGCACGGCCCAATACAATCTTTCCTTCCTAAAGCTGAAAAATATTTCCATAAAATCACTTACATTTATGCTGCTAGGGCCAGCTCTACATTCTAAATAGCTCATTAAAATCGCATACAGTACGCAGGCAAAATATAGAGCCATTTATCCATTCACAGAGCCTTTCAGATAAATGGATCTATACTTTAGATTGTGTCTGAGCTATAAACCAGAGGTATTGAACACACAGTTGGAATCATCTGCATAGCTATGCCTGCTATTCTCAAATGAGGAAAAAGCTCCAGTTTTTATTTGTGATGGAAAGGAAGATATTTAATACTTTCTGGTATGAGAAGGCAGTGCTCTATCCCCTGGTGTGTTAGTGGAAGGCTTATTATTTTCCTTCTGGTCAATTTACCTTAACCTCAATAGTTATACTATTTCTATTTGAATTTTTTTATGATTTAAAAATACAACAAAACAGGCATAAAGCCTGGTGGGGGCTTTTAAGGTATGAAAACAAGGCATGCCAATTAAAACAAAATAAACATAATAACAAAATAATAATAACAATTAAAACATAGTAGCTAAAAACATCACAAAGTCAGTCATGAAGTACACGTGTCATGTATAAGCTCCACCATTTGAGTGCTGATTCCACAATGATTTAAAGAACTATGAGGTAAGTGATTTCCACTCATCCTCATAGTAAGAGCCGACCTATGACAACGAAGCTGTTACAGGTCGGCTCTATTGATTGGGAAGTGAGCAGAAACATGCACCGATCTGTTCACTTCCCGATCATCTCCCTGCAGTGAGCGGTGACTGTCAGTCATCGCTTCCTGCAGGGATTCCCCCCTCTCCGATCCTTCAGCGCTTAGTGGAGGAACAAACAGGAGAGGGGCGGGCCTTTAGATAGGCAGAGCAAGCTTTCACTCACGCAGCTGGTTGGATCTTGACAGTATTGTCGAGATCCGTCCCGGCTGCTGCACTCTCAGTATATCGCAGGCAATAGCCTGCGATATACTGAGTTTTGAGTCACGGGAGGAGGTTAGTATATGTCCTCCCGTGACCCTAGAGAGAACTATAGGGAAAAACAATTACCCCATAGTTCTCTTTTAAATGCAGTTTGATTCCCGCAATGTCGTGATGAGATAGCACCAAAGTAGTAGTTGGCACATTGATGTTTCCTCAATGCGTTTCGCCATACATGGCTTCTTTAGGAGGATGTTACGACAAGTGTGGACCAGAAGAAACAAGGACATGGACTGGAGCTATGGAGGCACATTCAGATGTCGGCTGCCAGGGGCAGGGGGCCGCAGGAGGAGCAACCACCAGGCAAGGAATGTGCACGTCCGAGGAAGTAGAGGGAGCCTATGACATGTCAGCATAGGATGTGCTTCCGCTGTTACATTCCTTGCGTGGTTATACACAGGGCCGGTGCTAGGATTCTTGCCTACACAGGCTAGGTGCATTTTTGCCCCCCCCCCCTCCCCGACCCCTGTAAAAACAGGGCATTTTGGCAAGTACTTGTACTTGTCAAAATGCCCCGATGTGTGCGCTATGTTTTTTTTTTTCACTTACCTTTGTGCGGGAGCTCCAGGTGGTGTCCTAATTTAGCTGGCCGGTGACTGCCTGAGGTGCCGCGCGTTTCGGGACAATTTATTTTTCTTCTCCAAAGCTTCAATCCAGCTTATGACCTGTGTATCACTCTTTAAAAATGAAAACATTTTAATGTCTGTGGTCCCTATGGGTATAATTTGTTTTACTTTCTGTCCAGGTGATATTGTGCGAGTCAACGGGTTATCACCATGACAAAAAAAGTGAAATAAAATTTCCCCAACAGGGGTGTAGACTTCACCAAAAAAACACTTTGTACAGAACAGATTTGGATTAAAAAAAACAGCAATAAGTGTAATTACTTAATTAAAATATGCATGACTAGGTAAATAATAATAATTATTATTATATCTAGAGGTATTTAAACCAAGCAATCAATGTTCCAAAAGCTGAACTCTCTGCGGATATAAAATACACAAATGAATGAAGCTCTGTATACATTAAAGCATCATGAAATGTAATTTTTACATTAAAGCACTCTGGAATTTGACCTGGTATCTGCAGTGTGAGAGAAGAAGCAGTGCAAGGAGCCAGTGAGTTAATCTGCTGACATGAGCATGCTGATCACTGTGTTGCTTCTCCTTTTGCTTTCCTGTCACATGCTAGTGGTTCCAGGATGACCTGGACTCAGAAGACATGGGTTGAATTAACAGCAAATATTGCAGCAATATCTGATTTTGTTATTTTATCTTTTAATGGGCTATACATTTATATCTTATTTTTGGCTGGAATTTTGGAGAGGAGAGCGAGCAGAAAGATGACCTCACCAGTGTGCTGCTGCTCTTTCACTGTCTGGTCAACAGGCTAGTAGTGGAGAGAGAACACCAATGTATTTCTTAAAGAATATCTAAACCCCAAAACAAAAATATAACATTTTGCAGATTACCAGCTTTTAGATGTGATGGTAGCATTGGTTTTCCTTTTTAATGCTATGTACATTTTCTGCAAGTACATAAAAATACCTGTAAATCTTCCCAGAATTCCAGTGTCCTTGCACCTTCCTGTGCACTGAATTGATATTGTAAACAGTGTTATCATTTTCCCAGCTATCTTCTGTGAACTGCAAAACACCTCACCCCTATGTAATTGATGCAAGGAAAAGGGGTGTGTAGTCTAAATCAGGATAAAGCTGGTCCTCAAATTAGTGCCGCAAATTAGTGTCAAATTAGGGCATTAATTATGTTACTGGCAGCATCACCAGGTGAAAATAAAGACAGACCCAGAGAGACTGAGCACAGGGGTTGCATGACTGGGGGGAGGAATAGTTCCTGGAGAAGGGGTTAAGTAAAATGGGAATTAGCTGATCTTACCTGATTGGACGCTGGGGTCAGGTGTCCGGGAGGAGCCGCATGGGTTGGAACTGCAGAGAGTCAGTTACACAAATGGGGGGCTATCAGACAGTATGGGTGCGTCCCCCTGTTGGTTTCAGTATTTGTCAGGGGTGCCTGACCCCCTTGGAACTTGGGAGCAGTAACTGTCCTCAAGCTGGTTGGGGTGCAGCTGGGGACATGGGAGCAGTTTTTAGGAGAGGCCTGATTTGGGCTGTTGGGTACCCAAAGACCTCTTCTTGGATCCAACAGTCATTAAGATTGTTTATTTGTATATTATTTTGGTTACTGTTAACGTTGGTTTGGTTAATTAAAGGGCTGCTCTGGCCATTTAAATCCATGTCGCTCTGTCTGTGTGTTTTATTGGGGATGTAATAGACAAATCTACCAGTCAAGGGTAATAAAAGCCTAAAAAAAAGGAAAACAAATGCAGCCACCATGTCAAAGGACTGATTAATTGCAAACCCAACTGTTTTGGGGTTTAAATACACCTTTACTGTCTTTGGTGTCACCATCTGGCTGTGCTGTGTGTCAGAACTGTGTAAATCTAAAAAATGGGTGAACTGCACTACAAATCCATTGATTGTAGAACAGCTTTCATGTATGAGTTTATATGTGAATTTAGCTGTTTGACTAGATCAGATTTAAGAATCCTATGCCTTTTGGCAAATGCTAGAGATGCCAAATTGCCTGCCTGAGCCTATCCTTGCATGTGAATATATAGAGATACTGTACAGTGCTACAAGTAAACACAGATAACACAACATATAAACATTTTATTCAGAGTAAAAAAAGCCAGAATTTTCAGCCAGCAGAAGATTATCAATTTTTAATAGGAAAACATATCAGCCTCTCTCTGCAATTCAGCAAACATCGACATCAAATCACTGCAACAAGTACATGCCGTATTCATTTGCCAAATGTTTCTGCAGCAATATGTTTTACTAGTTAAATTACCCGGGAACTATGTGATATCTTCCATGGCAGAAGTTCTTCCATATATCATAGAGCAAATTAAAGTAGGAGTTTGAAAATATAGCAAGCGATGCAGTTCACTCAGTGTACTGACATCTTCAAATCTTAAATATAATAATTCTGTTTCCCGAATCCGGCACATCCTTCACTGTCTGGAGCTGTTAGAGATGAAAGAAGCGATGCGTGCTGTAGAGAAAGAAAATATAAAAAAATTAGTTGAATGAAAGTAGTTTTTTTCTGAATTACATTTAATTGCAATTCTACCCAAATTTTAGTTTTGGTTGGAGGTAGAAGGGGATTGAAAACCTGCTGGCTTCTTACAGCATCTGTGGACCTGGGAACAAACTATGAGTTGTTGTGTCCTCAATGTTTAAAGGGTCATTTCACTTTAGAAGGATTTGGAAAAAATGGAATTACCCCACCAGTCTGCCCCTACTCCCCCCCTTCCCACTGCTTTTACCTGTCAACGATCGCTCCTTCCCCTCCATGGCTGGCTTTGTAATATCAGTACTCCATACACAGGATTGCAACCCTGCGTATGTATTTCAAATTTGAATCGCAAATGGCAAGCACTCATTGGTCAGTGAGCTCAGGTGACCAATGAGAAGCACTTCTTGCTAAGAAGGACTTCTCATTGGTCAGTGCAGTCAGGTGACCTTGCTGACCAAACTACTCTTTTTTTCTCTGTATGTTGAGATTCATTTTTAGCATGGGAGGACTTATTTAGGGTAGTTTATTTTATTCATTGTTGTTTGTATTTGTGTGTTTCCTTTATTAGTGTATTTGATTATTGTTTGTGTATTTGTATATTATTTTAATTGTTTCTTTTTTCACGTGTCTTTTTTTTATTACTGTGAAAAAAGCATAAAATAATGAGGCTAAGGGGGAGCCAGAAAAGGTTCAGAATAGTTGGAAAAAACATTTAATGTCTACTGTATTCTTAAAACAAGTAAAAACATTTCAGTGTCACCTTCCCCATGACAAAATGGTGACAATTTGCTGAGATAGTCCAATTTTTGCAAACTTTTCTAGGAATTGGAAACTTGTTTTCACCCATCCTTAGTAATTAGTATGTTATGGTGACCCCCTGGCAGGTGATATGGGCTTACCCGAGGCACAGAGTCTAAGCAACAGCCGGTTTTCATCAGAGCTCCTGATGGTGGAGATGGATTTTGCTGCTTGCTGATGCCAGGTCACGACCCCCAGGATTGCCCCACCAAGGGATGAGCAGGACAGAAGGGCTCCAATGAGGAGACAGTAATCTGGAGTGTGGTCAGTGCTCAGTGGTTGGACGGTCCAGGTTAACAGCCATTAGGTAGGGGACAAAGCCAGGCGACAAGAGTGTAGTCGGATCCAGGCAGAAGTCAAGATGGGCAGCTAACAGAGACTGGACAGATGGTCCAGGTCAGCAGCAAGTAATTGATTGGTAAGACAGGAGTCAGGAGTGTAATCGGGTTCAGGCAGAAGATCAGGGCAGGCAGCAAAGCATAGAGGGGTCAGACGATCCAGGTCAGCAACAGGAAACAAACAACAGTATTATTGCTCTTATACACACAGAAAGCTCACTTGGAGACACAGCACCAGCCCCTTGCAGAGCTGGTGCTTAAATAGCTGTCTGAATAGAAATGACACACCCAGCTCCCTTCAGGGCTCTCTGGATGTTCTGGTCTGAATTCTATGACTATCATTAGTTTTATCAGCCTGGACTCTATAAGTACCGTTAAAAGTAATAGCAGGTCTCCTGTGACTACCATTAGAGGTACTGTCGAGTCTTCTGGAAGTCCTGGCAAGGATTCTCAATGAAGGTCTGTAAAACCTCTCAGGGACTCTGCAAGTACCATAACATAGTATCAGTTAGGAAGCAGGAGACCCCTTGTCTGCAAAGTAGTTGCAGTGATGTGTACACAGACTCTAGTCTCATCTATATTTGAATAGTTCTGGGTAAACATTCTTATGGTATTCTGCATCTGTGAAACTCCAGGAGTCATTACAGTTCTGGCCAGTTTACCCAACTTACAACAGGGGATATTGGCCGACTGCTTCTGTCATTTTTTTGTTTTCTCTGGCAAAGAAACACCCGTGACATTCTGCAACTGAAAGTCTCACTGCATGTTTTTAAATTGTCAACATAGCTGACACGTACTGTTGACTTTTTAAACTTTTGACAAATAAAGGGTGACCCTAATATTATTCACATTAGTGCCAGTTAAGAAAAAAACTTAAAACACTGAGAGGTGAATTTATCAAACCTGGAGCAGCTGTGCATGGCAACCAATCAGCTTCTCTTTTTCATTTTCAACTCTTAACTGAATAAACTGGTGAGAGAAGCTGATTGGTTGCCATGCAAAGCTGCTCCACATTTTGTCTGCTCCAGTTTTGATAAATCCTCAAATGAGTATATAATATATATACAGTTTTTTACAAGTGCTTTCTTCTCCAATCTTTACACATGTAATTGGAAAACAGTGTTTTTCTTAGCCTTACTTTCTGCTGGGCTGACACACTGACATGCATTGTACCATTCTAACATAGATGTCCCAGTCAATCTTCTAATACATGTTTAAGCACTGTGAATTTTTAATTGTTGATGGCTGTGGGGGTTATATATGAGAGGAGATATCAGGATTGCATGCAAACTGGCCTGTTTGATGATACAGTGGAGTGACATTTCTGCTGTGTGTGGTGCAGTAATGCTGTCCTCACATTCCAGTTATCTTTTGGATATCCAGTAAACATTAAATTGTAGCTTTCCTACATACCCCACCCCCTCTGGGAGTGACTTGATAGGCTGCAGGGAGCTAAATCAATCAATCAATCTGCATTAGGCCATATGACCACAGTATGTCTTTCAGCATATGCTGGCTGTAACCTGAAGACAATAATGCATTGGAGTAGTGCCATGCCACTGTTCTACTAAGAGGCAATTGTGACCTGTGCTGTTAAACAGCCTTCAATAGGGATGAATAGAAATCAGTTTGATTGTGCAATTACTGGAAACTCTCAATTTTGCTGATTGAGCTGCTTAGGTAAAAATTACTTGAAGTCTTTATTTTCTTATTTAGGGGTTTGGTTTTTTGAGGGTGCATGCAAGGTAGTTAAGTTCTTTGTAGTTGTGTTAGCCACATATTTACATAGTTACATAGTATTTGAGGTTGAACAAAGACACAGGTCCATCAAATTCAACCTTTGTGTGTCTGTATGTGAATGTGCATGTGTTTTTTTTCTTCTTTTGTTTATGTATTTGATAATTTTTTTGTGTACTGTCTGAAACTAACTGTCAGAAACTGTACAGGCTAGGGTTAGCACAAGAACAGGTCCTGGATAAGTAAAAAAACAGTGTTTGTATCCCCCAAGGTTTATTTGACACTCACTTCATTATGAAAGCCAACACAGCCATCTACGTTTTATGTTCTTTTTTTTGTTCCAATGTATTTTCTAGAAATTGTACATTTTTATCAAAACATCATGAAATTGCTGACATGTTGGGGCAAATAAAAGTGTTAAATTCTGCAGATCCCTAGTCCTCAAGTCTTAGGCAGAATATGTAGAGATGCATATTCTCCAGTGGCCTAAAAAGCATATAGCAGCTTTCCGATTTGTTAGCTGCTTCCTTAAGAGTTCTATCACATAGTTCAGGCAATTCATATCACTTTGCACCAGGCCTTCCAGTGGACAGGACACTTCTCTTCATCCTATGCTTGAAACCTGAAGATGTCATGAGTGGGATTGACCATTGTCAGGTAGTAGGACAGTGTTATAAAAAAGCAGGACTCTTCCACCCTTACCAACAGCATTGACATGTGTGCTATGTCCAGGCAGATTGTCTCGATGTAGTATGATCAAACTGAACTGGGTGTAGAAAGACAAGCAAGTGTCTCCATTATATTACCAAACTCAGGTTGTAATCTACAATTCACATGATCCTGCATGAAGCAACTGTGTTTCTGAATGCTTCACAAAATCCAAACACAATTATACTTCATTGGTATGTATTACAAGTATGAAAAATGAATTTAAAACTAATTATGTAAGAATTTTATTTTACCTCCTGGATTAAAAGTAACAAGACCATTTAGCAATAGAAAAGCAGATGTTCCCGTTCTGTTTTTCTTGTGTGTGTAATTGCTATTGAAATGCAATTAAAAACAAATACAACTAAACTAAACATTAATTCATAGATCACCATCTGTTTTCTTTATTGTGTTTACTTTCATATATTTTATTACTGCTGGAGTTGAAAATATTGATTTGAGGTTTCACACACTGCTCAGTTGGCAAAATATTGTTACCCTCTTATAACAATGTGTTTAGGACAGTGCTGTATAAGTAGAGATTCTTCACATATAATAATACAGTAGGACCATTAATACAGTAAGATCATGATGCACTTGTGGTCCAGTGCCTATGACAGCAAGACAAGAGAGGTAACAGCAAAGACAAGTTTAAAACTTTTATTTTTGTCAGTTCTTTGTGACCAAATCTAGACTACGTTAGGTAAATCCAGCAGCAAAAATATATGAGGGAACTGGAAAGATAATGTCACAAGAATTTCAACACTATACCAAACTTAAAGCCATGAATGAAGCTGAATCTGCTATACTGAGCTTTTTCTCCACAATATGACGTAAGTCTTTTGGGTTAAATGACACTGGGCATCATCCATTCATAATGTACTCATGCATTGAGAGGCACTGATGACATCACAGCAGTGCCACTCTTTGCATCATCACTTGATGTTCCAGGCCAGAAAAGAGTTGAAGACCCAACTCATTACATGGCTGCCCTGAAGACATCTGCAAATAGAAAGTATATAAAAAATAAAACAAAATATACACACGATGGGCCCTCCAGTTGGGATTCAAAGTTCAGTGTTACATGACATTAAGTTAGGAAAAACTTGATTTCTGGCACTTAAAGGAAGGTGTGAAAAGAAGAGGTGGTACAGGTCAGATATATATATATGTGCAGTCAGGGAAAGATACAAAAACTGAAAATAACAACACAAATACAAAAATTATCCTGTTTTGTTTTTCTATCTTTTGTTACATTGTAGATTTATTTAGTTAAATATATATATATATATATATATATATTACAAAACAGTAGTTCTGACACCTACATATTTTGAAAAACAATACTATGTTTACTTAAATGCTCCTTTAACGCTGGCTGGTTCTTTGTTGTTTTGCATGTATTACCAGATGTTCTGCTAGATACAGATGAACATCTCTATTGCTAATATTGTGACTGACTATTAAATGCCTTCAGAAATGTGCACTGGAAAAGTCGATCAGAATTGTCACAAACATCTCAACCCTTTACCAAACATACAACAATGTATGGTTAAAAACATACAACCATGTATGAAGCTGAATCTGCGATACTCACTTTTTTTGCGATACTCACCTTTTTCTCCAAGATGATGCAAGTCTTTTTGATTAAATGACACTGTACATCATCTATTCATCATGTACTGATGTATTGAGAGGCACTGATGACATCACAGCAGTGCCACTCTTTGCATCATCACTTGATGTTCCAAGCCAGAAAAGAGTTGAAGACCCAATCATCACATGGCAGCCCTGAACACATCTGTAAAAAGAAAGTATATTACAAATAATACATATGCGAGGGGACCTCCAGTTGGGATTCAAAGTTCAGTGTTAGGAACTCACTTGATTTCTGGCACTTAAGGGAAGGTGTTAAAAAAAAGTGGTACAGGTCAGATATGGATGTGCAGTCAGGGAAAGATACAAACACTGAATGTAATAATACAAATACAAAAAATCTCCTGGTTTTTGTTTTAAATCTTGTGTTACATTGTAGATTTATTTAGTTAATTATATATATATATATATATATCGATATATATATTGATATATATAACAACACAGCAGTTCTGACACCTACATATTGTTTAAAAAGCAATCCCATGTTAGCTCCAATGCTCCTTCAACACAGGCTGGTTCTTTGTTGTTTTGCATATAGTACCAGATGTTTTGCTAGATACAGATGAACATCTCTATTGTTAAGATTGTGTTGAACTATTGTAATACTGTGTGATTTTGATGATAAGCACTTTGTAAAATAAACACTTTTCCACAGTCATGAATTCTGAATTGTTATATAAATTGAGCATTTTGTTGTGCTGAACACCAGCTAATGTTCATCGTAAGTGCAATTTCTTTAATGTGGGAGTGGTACAAAATTGTAAATGATTCCCTGACTTAAAAAAAAAACAGTCACTAGTGTGCATTTTGAATCTGAATCTCTTCTTAAAGTGTTATTATACTGCATCATTTCTAGTCTGAAATAACTATATGTCCATTTATTTGTATTTTCTCTGGAAGAGCAAAAATCCTACTCTACCAGAGACTGTTCACACAATTTCAGTGCAGTAAAGCATATTACTTGAGTTGGTGTGATGTGGTGCCATTCCCTTTCCAACTCACCTTCTCGTCACACTTGCAGATCAGGGCAACTCAAGGAGATACATTAACATATTGCAGTGCACTGCACTGCCAAAAAAATACTGCACATATGACTTTTGTGGTATGGTGGTTAGCCCATTCAAATAGATGGGTTTGCTGTAACACAACGCATGTCAAACCAGGCTGGTGTGCATGGGACCTTAAAGTCAACTATAATCTCTCTATAAATGCCTTAAAATGTATGTAAACCTTTATGCAAAACATACTTTTTTGTGAATATGTTGCAAAGTTTCTTACATGGAAATCCTGCCAGAAACGACACTTCCTGTTTATGGATGAGAACTATTAAGCACTAGAACAACTATCTCACAATTAGCAGCACAGTTGCCAGCCTGCCTTGCAGACTGCTTTAGTTGACTGTCAGGCCGCCTATAATGTCAGTGAGACATGATGCCAAACATACTGAAAAATAGATTTTGAGTTTACAAAGCAGTTAAAGTGGATGGCAAGCCAATTGTGTTTATATTATAGTTTTGGATAATGTGGAGAAATATTCCTGTCCCGTTTTTTTACCGCTAGGTTAGGCAAATTTGCCCTCACTTACTCTCCTGCTGACAATGGTTACACAAGGCAGGAAGGGAGGGAAAATCTACAATAGGAACACAGAAATACACAAATAAATGACAAGGGTTCTAGACTTCCCTTACTCTGCTAAAGAAAAACATTTGTATTTCCATTTGTGCTGCAGCTGGAAATTTCCCCTCGCTCCCTGTTTGGTTACAAAATTGTCAGCAGGACAGGAAGTGAAATTAAATATCTCCAAATGGATCCCCAGGTCGCAAACAAAAAGGTCTGACAGTGGTTCTAATCCTTCCCCACTCTATATAAAATGAAGAAAAACGTCTTGGTTGAACGTTCTCCCGCTTGAGCTCAGTGCTGATAACAGACACTACAGACACTGTAGACTGCTGTAGTACAAGTGGTTTTATTAACCCGCCAAATGAAAAGCTTTTCATTTTCTTTCTTAAAATCAATGCAATTTAAATGTGGTTTGATAACCTCCATCTTCTGCATTTGCTTGGGAAGAGTGTTTGTTTTCAGCACTAAACTCATGCCAGAGATATCACAGCCATTGTGGCAGATTATGGACAACTTTCAGAGATGAAGTGTGCAAATTGCTCCACCTATTTAGTGATCTGGTAAAGGCAACCTCTGGTCACAAGTTGGTAGTACCTAATGGATAGTCTGATCCTGGGTAGGGATGTGATTCGGGTTCACAAGCGTATCCTACAGGCTTGAGATAATTCATGGTCCTGGTGATTTTTTGTGCAGATTCACCTGGGAGATTTAAAAAAAAAAAACACAAAAACAAAAACAAAACATAATGCACTGCAAGACATATGAGATTTGCCCAGCAGACTTACAAAGGCCAATGATGGGGCTTTTGGATATAACAGCTCCCTCACTGAAGGGGGGGGGGGGCACAGAGCAGCTATAGTATCAGTGAATTGGAAGCTGCTGTAGGTAAAGGATAGGGAAAATTGACAAACTGCATTAGAGTCAGTTAGGACACTGTTCTATAATTCTGACTGTTGACTGCCATGTTCAATCACTTTGCTGTTTTTGTTATTATTAGGGGATTTTTTTGTCTTCCATTTTAGTTTGTGGCTCATTTAAGGACAGTAGTTACTTTTAGCTGCTGTTTTGGGGGTATATTATTTACTTTTGTGTTGATACATTTATTTTAGGTATTTTGTTTTTGAAAAGCAAAACTTCCTTAAAAATTTGGCTTTGTTTGGGGGTATTAAGTATTATTATTATTGTTTTAATTCATTTTGTTTCTATATTGGTTTTTATTGTATGTCGATAGGGTCTTCTTTAGGGTTTTTTTTTCGCTGCAAGACTTTTGTGTCCGAGGGTGTTTTTTGGGGGATTTAATTTCTTTTGGAGTGTTTTATTTTTATATTATACTGATAGCACATTATGCAAAGTGCAGCATTCACTTATTACTGACTGCCTGTTCTTGGAGCTGCTATTGTTCACAGAACGTAGCTGCATTGTTTGAAAAAAAAAAAAGTGCAAAAACACTGTGCACCCAAACCACCTCACACTATATCACTTACATTCTATGCACCCCCCCATCCCCATGGATAAAATAATAGTTAAGCAAACACCACTTAGGCCTAGTGTCCCTAATTAAAACTGTCCTGCTTTTGGCCAATTTTATACTGCCGTGTCATCTGTGGTCTCTTAACTCTTAATGAGAGTTTGATAATCTGTGTGCTGCTGTACAGGGGATTACAAGAAAGTGAAATATAGTCAAATTTAGGTATTTACATAAATTGCATTTAAAATACGTTTACATAATTTATTAACAAATGCGTAAATGTGTTCACTGGTGTTTTTACATATCCCTCTCTTTTTTTTAAATCAGAATAAAAGCCTGAAAAACAAACTACTATCTGGAAGCAAGGTGTGTGGTCTGCGTGCTGAAGAAGTGAGTAAGCCTTTCTTAAAATGCATAAATGCTAACTGATATGTTTATGAAGGAATTTGACCTAGAGAATCTGAATGAAAGTATAAGTAATGCATGTTTTATCAGACTTGACATTCTTCTGTGTTGATGTTGAAGTAGTGCATTGTATTAGAAAAGTAAGTAGATGTGCAGCTCTGTAGGACATTGATACAAATGTATGCTAAAAGGCAAGCGTTGTCATAAAGCAAGTACAATGTCTGGAGAAAATGTTGAAGATGTTAAAGTGCAACTCCACTGAAACCACATTTTTTAATCCTGGGGTAGAATGGAGCAGAGTTAAATCCCCAGCTGAGTGTTTGCAGCTCTTCAGGGTCTCAGATGGAAGTTCACCCACACTCTTTGGCGTAAATAGGCTCAGCATTTTGGTCAATCTATTGGTGCCTCTTTTGGGGAATTGTCAATCTATATCCTTTAAAGAATCTATTAAGGTGAAGGACACTGAAATGTTCTCACAATTGCTATTTATTGGTTCCTTAGTTTAATTACACTGCCTGAACCAAAAACTTGATTTCATTACTTTTAAAGCCAAGCAGGGCATAGTGACAGTGACCCTGGAAAGGGCATCTTTTGAGCAACTTATACATATCTTGCTTGTACTCCATGGCAGCTTCTTGCTCCTCTTCAGCTAGTGCTAAGATTGGTAGTATCGGTGACCTGATAAGCAGTTATGTCATCCTTCCCCCTCTAATGTGATAGTGTTCAGGCTTAGTTATTGGCTGCTATGCACCAGAAAGTGTTGGGTATTCCTGCCAACTACAGAGGAGCAAGGAGCTGCCAGGCAGTGCAAATAAGGTGAGTCACTGTCACCTTGCCCTAAATGACTGATTCTTCAAATCAATATATGCACATGAATAACAAAAGCTGTATATACTCATGCATGGTTGCCAGGAATTTAAATGTACCTTCCTGGGTCACTTTGCTGGCAATCCTATATATCCAAGCTTGATAAATCTAATGATAATGATGTGAAATATACTGCATATGAAAATAAATGATGATCATTTTGTATTAAAGAACAGAAAATAGGTAGAGTCTTATAACTGAATTGCCTTGTTTTAACCACTTGGTGAAGACCTTTAAAGGGACATGTCTCCAAAAACAAAAAGTGTAAAAAAAAAAATCACCCTGCAAAAGAAGTTTGGTAATAACTACATGTCCAGTAGGAAGTAAGTCCTAAAGAATCTACAACACACTTCCTGAGTGTGTCAGATGTATGGTCCCCATTGTACACTGCGGTTCTATCCACCTGCTCCTATGTCACCACTGCATCCTGTAGTGATGTAGGAACGGGCAGATAAAACCCCAATAGGGACAAGGCATCCAACACAAGTGAGCATCCCATATATTGGATGCTAAAGATTTTTCATCCACTGTGCCTCAGGTAAGGAGCAAAGAGGACTCACTGAACACTGTACATGTGAGTATTTATGATCTGTCTGCAGTGTGAGATTTTTACAAACTTATTAGATACTTATTAGTTCTTTTAAATAATTTGTTTTCTTACTCTGTACTTCTTCTGTGCCCCCAAAGTGGTTTGGGCAGCTTATACTTAACCTTGAGGCACACCCCAGCCTGCCCCCCGCTCCGCCTCAGGCCTGGTTACCGAGCTTTGTGTTCATCTGCTGATGACAAGATTTGGCCCAGCAGCTGAATGTAAACACCGGCACTGTGAGGTAGGATGGAGAAACTGCTCTTCCGGTGGGGTGTGGGAGGAGAGAGGGAGGAGACAGGGAGGAGCATTCCTGTCCCTCACTTGCTCATCACTGATGAGGCATCTAGATGGATGCCATCAGTGTTTTCTTTTTTTTTTTGATTGGACCAATGGCGCTTTGTCATTAGTACAAAACATCCACAGAGCTCAAGCCTCTGACTTTAAGTCAAAGGCTTATTGTAGATCTGACCTGACTGTGTTAGGATACACACAGTAGTGGGGAAGCCCTAACATAGGGTGTAACTTAACATAGCTGTCAAACGCTGGATGAAGCGCTGCCTGTAATTATCAGGATTTCCCCACTGTGTAACCTGTTAGAAGCTGGTCTGAATGGAGAAAAACCTGTCAGCTTCAGACTTGAAGCTGACAGCTTTTTCTTCCATAATGGTGTGTGAGGCTTTGCAGCAACTGCCTCCTCAGACCTCATGTCCCTGTTACCCATAGCCTTGATTCTGTGAGATTTTTGCTGTACTACCTGACCAGTGCCATACAACCTTTCTCCCTAACTCTTTTCCATTCTGCATAACATTAACTGTGAATGTGCACTTACCCTCACCTTTAATGGAAAGTCCATTATCAGATTTCCAGGCTCCAGATTGGCTTTCCACTAACGTAAACTGAGTACATGGTATGCATGCATAAGTATCAGAAGTGCAAACTTTTCAACAGTTCAGGACAAATGTAACACGGCACCAGGCAGGCACCACAGCAAAGCTACAATACAGGTAAATATAAACTATGACCAAATCTCTGGGAGAGGGAACAGTAGAGGATAAGTACACTAAAACTACACTTACCCGTTAATGCTTTGCAAACGTTTATTGAATAAGGCTACAACTGTTAGAGAGGCCTAAAGGCCCTGCAGGAAGATAAGCCCTATCATAAATAAAGCCAGCAACTTGTATTTCTATATTGGCTCACAGGGTGTTCTTAAACATGAAATCTCCAGCATAAAGGGAAAAACGCTGTTATACCAAATCCAACTACTAGATCATAGTCCCGATAAGCCAGTGCATTTCTATTAGCATATAAATTATTGAGAAAGATTTCCATGAAGACAGCACTGAATAGAGAGAATTTGTCACTCTACTTCTAGCCATTCATTCATTCATTCATTCCTGTGTCTATGAATTTCTAATGTCAGAGTAATATTGCTTTTCGTTTTTCAAATAAAAGTAATTTTGCTAAGATGATTGTATATGTTGGTTGATCGGAAGGTCAGTAAAAAGCTTGACCTCGTGTTACACTGAATAGTATATCTACGTTTATGTTTACAGGGAATCTAGGTTATTGATAATGTATTTTTTTTTTCATTTTGTAGTCAAAACGCATACAGGCCCAGCTAAAAGAACTTCGATACGGGAAGAAGGATTTAGTTTCTAGGGTAAGTTTACATTTGTAGAGTAAAATTAAATACTATTAAAGTCTGTTGTCCATTGGAAGATTAAATGTTACATGGAAGCAAGACCCACAGATCTATAGGAATCCAGAAAGTCCACATTTAAATTCAGTGATTTCGTTCAGACTATCGCGAGATGTACTGTATGTAGAGAACTAGGAGTCTACTTACCTGAATTTGGGGAGATGGACCTACTTTCTTCCTTCAAAAGATTTATTAGGGGGACTCTGTAATTTTGCCTAAAAACTGCAGCCAGGTATAATGTGCCAAAATGCATTTCCAGTTAAGTTAAAGCTTGCTCGCCCACCATTTTTGCCCCCCAGTAATTCTTATTGGCCAGTGAGGCAGTCGATAATAGGTATGGGTCAATTAGAATGTATCAAGGGAGGGAGGTGACAGGTAAACTCCAACTCTTCCCTCACAGGTGCCCTATTTAGAATGGCCTGTTACTTGAGCATGGCAGAGCATAGACGAAATATAACTATCTGACTTGATTCAAGCCTCATGTAATCCTCTGCATAGCAGTACTGTAGGAGTGGGAAAGAAAGAGCCAGTCATTTCTGACAGTCAGGGCTCTGTTGTTTAAAGGGACCATTTAAAAAAAAAGGAGAAATTCACATGAATGGTGCAAGCAGTGTGCTTCTACTCCTATTTTAACAGCACATCCCAGGGAGGGTCCTGGACCAGGCTGTGCCTTCTAACTGCAGTATAATCAGCAGGGAGGTCCAGTTTGTTGCTGTGTTCTCTTACATGGGTATCTAAGCCACAAGATCTGCTAAACAGATTCAGAAATAACAGTTGAAATACTGTTATTTCAGTCGTGCATTTATCTATTTGCCTGGAGTCCAGCTTTACATTTGGATAAGAGTCAAGAAAAATAGACTGGAAATAAAAATGTTAAACAAGGCTCAGGAATGCTTAGGAAACATATGTTGTGTACACAGTTATAGCAAGTGTGAATCATTCAAGTGATTAGAGAAAAGAATAGCTCCAGGACTTAAATATGTCAAAGGTTGGGGAGTGATATACAATGAAGTTTTCTTTGGAAGGAGCACACTGTGAGCCACTCTAGGGATCAATATGCTGTTTTGAAATGTAAAAAGCAAAAAAGCAGACTGCAAGGAAAGAAAGAGAAAAAAGGAAGAAAAATAGAAGAAAAAGTAGAGAACTGGGAAGGGAAAAATGTTTGCTGTTGGGTTTCAGTAATCTATAAATAACTTTAGACATGGAGTAAAATGTAAGAAACTGTAGATGAGTTATTTGGAGCTTCTAGAGTTTCAGTCATTTAGAATTATGTTTTTCACTCAACAAAAAGCCATGTATGTGCAATTTGATTTCTGAGAAATTCAGAAAGATGTATTCTATGACTTATAGGTTGTTTTGCTGATGTACTTATAAGTTATTGCATTAGCATTAGAATATATGTTTTACTATTAAAAAAACACTAGGATAGTTTTAGCAGGTGGTCATACACAAATGATATAAGAGTATGGGGTGCACAGATTTAATACAGCCTTTTGATTATAATGGTTTATTTTAATATCACCGGTATTCTACTATTACTAATTATTAAAGTGTTCAGTGTGAGCTGCAATGATGTGCTGAAAGTTTTGAAAGCCAATCACAGATCACTATTGGCTTGTAAAAATGGAATTCAGGACTATGTATAATTTTCTACAGGAGCAATATACTGTATATTGAATATGAGAACATGTAATCTCTAGATACTATCACACCTAAAACGTGACATTGGAATTAAGCTTTACAAATTTCATTATACATGTTTGTGAAATGTGTTAATAGCATAACTTGTAAACTAAAGGAAATCTTGTCTTAATGTTGCTTAAACTGAACCTGTTGAAAGACAAAGCAATAGCTTCACTTCCAGCAGAACTGTGTCCTGTTGGGGAATATTCCCGTCACTTCCTGTCTGGTAACCACAACAGGAAGTGAGGGGAAATTCTTCCAGAGAGAGGGAAATCCCTGGTGTTTAGCAGGCTCATTGCATTGGAATATTTCCCATCCATTCCTGTTCTGGTGACTACCCAAAATTTGGGATTTTAATTGCTGCCCTCTACAGCTGCCTGTACTTACTCCCCTTTGCTACTCTGTTGCTGTTGGAAATGAAAAGGGAAGTCCTGTGTATGCTCCAAGTCTTCACCTGAAGCTTACATGGTGCTGAGGTCTCTCTTCATGCTCTCATGTGACAGCACTGGGTGCCTGGGCAGCCATTTAACAACTACTAGTACTGTAACATACGAGGAAGGGAATAGAGTCACATGCTTTCCCATACTCGGAAATACTGCACATCACACCACCCCCAACTAGACCTCACTTATCACACTTGCCTGCATGCTAAAACTCAGCATTTAACATGCAGACTAATGTAGCCACCACCACCTTTTGTGAGGTGGCTACAAGAAATTTAGTGATGGCCAGAGCTGTAGTGAGTCTGGCTTGATTACAGTTGGCATTTATCTGGTTAATTCCAGGTGTTCTGGCATTATTTGTACCTACCTGGGGGGAGTGTGACTCTACTGTAGTGTGAAACAGCCAATGGGGGACACTGTGAGTGTATAAGCAGTTCAGCAGCCAATCACTGGGGTGCTCTCAACCAGTGTTGCATGGTGGGTAAGTGCTTATATACTCAAGGGATTTTCCATGTGCTCAGTTCAGAACCAGTCATGGATTAGTCCAGGTTGAGGTGTTGTCCAGCCCACCCCACAGGCTAGGCCTGAGGCCTGGGGGTGGGAAAGCTGGAGTGCGGGAAGTGTTTCACTAGACCTCAAGTATGGAGGCTTGTGCTGTTGTCAGAGGAGGAGAACCAGAGAAGCTGATGGCTACTGGGATTGCCCAGAACATAATGGACCTCAGGAGCAAATCTGGTGTCTCTCCTGCTGAGAATCTGTGCTCATCTGCTGCTCAATTCCCCTATTGAATTATGCAACAAATGGATTGACACTTAATTACTGAGTTGAACTGGTGAGTCTGGAGTCTATGGGGGTGATTTACTAACCTAAACACACACACACACCAGGTGTGTGTGATTTTCACACAGCAAAACGCATTTATCAACCAAAAAGTCTCTAAAAGCATATTTCCACTAATGTCATATATGGAAAAATCATGCACATGATGCATATATAATGCTGCTTCACAGTTTAGACAAAAATGGTTAGCTCATGCATTTACATTCCTTGCATTCATCAACGCAAGCAACACAACATGGAGCTAATTTACCCAACATCACCTTGGAATTCCTTCAGGGCTTTGCACAACACACCTGCTGGGTGTGTACACATTACAAAGGTGTTTAGATTCCACCCATAGATCATGCTGGGAGGGAACACACTGCAGAGGTGTATACACGTTCGTGGTGTGTTTATAAGGTTAGTAAATCAACCCCTATATCTGTACTATCCTTGATGTCTAGGATCCCTATACTCTCTCTCTCTCCCCAGTGTGAAGATGTTAATGAAGTTCTTCAGCATTATTCTTTTGACTTGGATGTCAGTTTTGTGAGCACTAAAAGAGGACGATTAATGCTAATGGGGCCGCTAAAGACCAAAACCCCTAGACAGACTAGTGATGACCTGGGTTATTATGGTGGCTCCTTCGGAGGTGAGCGCTACACTAGTATGAAGGAGTCCTAAATCAGTTAGCTGATCTGCATGACTGAATTATGGATTCCAATGTGTCCATGCAGGGGGTCTGGAGATTTAGCAGGGTGGACAGGATTCAACACATCCAGCACTAGTAATTTGGTGATTAGGATTCCGATTGCGGAACTCCAGATACAATATAACAGTCCCGTGATGGAGAGAAGGTGTCAGAGTACTCAGAGTTGCCTCATTAATAGGCAGGGTGAAACTCATGGCTGCAGGGTCTGAGAGATCTATATTGGCTGTGAGCTTCTACGTATATGGCAACTGAGAGCTGCTGGGACTACCCTGCTGTGGAGTGTGACCATTACTGGTGTAGGACTACCAGGTGGCACTCCTATACTCCTATATTGTGAACTGTTGGAACTCTAACCCACACTTGTTATATTTGTTCCCTCCATCCTAGTCCTACCTGCTCTATTGTGTGCCAAAACCCCTTAATAAAAACCGCACACATTGGGTCCTGTGTGCCTCCGTGTGCCTGCTTTCTGCTTTCTTTGTTGGTCACAAAAGGGTTAAATGGGAACATTTATGATTAAAAAATGAAACTTTTTTGACTTGCAGCTTTGCTGGTGCTTCCACTATGTGCAAATCAAAGAACATTCCTTTAGTCAAAAGGTTTCATTCATCAAACAGTTTCTGTCAGCATTCTGAAGACAGAGAAAATGGCAGGTGCTCCTGGTGACTTCAATGGGCAAAGCAGGTATAGCATGGGGGGGGGGGGGGAAAGCTGTCCATATGAGGTTTTTGGGGTATATAGTGGATGCCAACGGTCTTCAGTCAGTTGCATGAAACATAATGTATCAATATGTACTCACTGGCTTGCCTAACCTTAACCACCCATATATTTTTCTAATAGTCCAATTACTGTGCAGATAATTAGCTTTTCAGATGTATCATTATGTTGTTAACCCTTTACTCGCATTAATCACAGATCATAATCATTCTTTTTTTTTTATAATTGACAATTTTTATTAAAGTAGCATATAAGTGATACATAACTGTAGGCATCAGTTAAAGCGTCAAAAATGACTAACAGTTCGCCAGAGACCACATTGCATACACAGTACCATTTCCTGCAATGGATTTGTTTCATTACATATCTCAGTATATGGTTTAACTACATTTCCATTCAACTCCTTTTTATTTCGTGGCTCGGGTATCATTAATTCTAGCATGTTTATTGTCGTTCCGGCTTGCTTTGTCCAGATATCACAAGATCCAACCAATGCCTATCTATCTTTATGCATCTATACCAAATTCAGCATTTTTATAACATAAAGAAAATATAGTCAGAGAAAGATAGGAAAGAGAAGAAAAGAGTGTGAACACCAGCGACTTCCAGGATACCAGTCCACTTGAACATCCCCTACCACCTCTCTCACCCTCCCCACTTCCAAGCCAGGCTCCCTCCAAGCCCTCCTTATTTGGCCCTTCTTCTTCCCCCCTCCCTCATTCAACGTTCTCCTCATAGGCATCCCACGTTCTCCATATCGCTTTATGAGCTTCAATTGTGTTATTTAACCGTGCTGTTAGGTATTCCATCACCTGTACATCTTTAATTCTAGCATATAAATCAAGTTTGGATGGGGGTAGTTTACGTTTCCATTGCAGTGGAATGAGACATAGGGCTGCCGTAAGGATATGCGATGTCAATTTCCTATCAGCCCTTGAGAGGTTGGTGAAGGGCAGTCCCAACAAGTAATGAATGGGGTGGTTGGAGAGCGTCTGTCCAACTAGTCGTTCCAGGATACGTTTGACCTCTCTCCAATATGGCAGAATTCCTGGACAAGTCCAAAATATGTGGAACAGGGAGCCACTTATACCATCGCACCTCCAGCAATTTGGGGGCAACTTTGGGTTAAGAGTATGGAGAAAATCCGGCGTATGATACCAATGGTATAGTATTTTATATTGATTTTCTCTATATATCGAGCATATCGAAGATTTTGCAATACCTTCCTGTTTATAATCTTATCTTGTGTGTACCCTGAGATGTCCATGTCCAACTCAGTGTACAATCCAGACATCTGTTGGGTGTTGGGAAGAAGAAACTCACAGTAGTTACACCATTCTGGTCCAGCCAATGAAGATGGCTGAATGTGTCGAACCCAGAAGAAGACTAGGCAAATATTTCAGTGCCGGCAAAGGGAGCTTGCAGACATTGCATTGCTGGAGCGAAAGTTTACTGTAGTTCCACTTTAAGGGTTTATTCACTGGGCTGCAAAGGGCCAGACACCATCAAGAAGGAACATCCTATGTCCGGGAGTCACAGGTGTTTGCATACTGCTGCAGCCAGCAGCCTGTATAAATCATCCACAGGCTGACAGATGCTATGCAAATCCTAGTGGTTACATCTGTATAGAGACAGGTGGTCCTGGAGGTGCACAGTTTGCACTTGTTCATAGCTTGCACTTGTGTAGAATAAATATAGCTTCTGCTTACATCATAGAATAACACAGATAAGTAATTTGGTAATCTATGCTACAGGTTTGGCATATTATCCATCATTTGTGGTGATATGAAGGGTGTCCTAGTAATATCAATTTGGTGTTAGGAGGGTGTCTCATGTTCCTATGCCTGTTGCAGTCTCCCAGCTCCTCCTGGTGGTTGCTTACTGCCACTGCACCTTCTCCAGACTTCCTTGTCAGCTGGAGATTGGCCACCCATCTCCCAGCCTTGGGTTTGATTAGTGGTGCTTTATTTAAGCATCCAAGCCCAGGGCTTCTGTCTTCACAAGCCTCTGAATGTCTTGTCTTGTAACTTGCATTCTCTTCCTGTCTTAAATCTTGCTACCTGTCCTATCTCAGTGACTTGTTCCTGGGAATAATCTCTGTCTGCCTCCAGTTCTGATCTCAGCCTGTATCTGGAATACTCTCTTCTGACTCCAGTCCTGACCTCAGCCTGTCTCTGGAATACACTCTGTCTACCAGTAATCCTGAACTCAGGCGGTCTCTGGAATACTCTCTGTTTGCCACAAGCTCAGACCTCAGTCTGTCCCTGGAAGACACACTTGTCTGCTACCTTCACTGTCCTTGCTATGTAATTGTTTCCTCTGCAGGCTGCACTAGACCTTGACCTGTCTGTCAGTAGCCCTGATTCCACAGGAGTGCCAGGACTTTATGTTCTTCATCATCAGCCAGCTCCCTTTACTCTGCACCAGGTGCCCACCTGTGACATTCAGTGTATAGTGTGAGAATATATAGTTCAAGACCTGGGGGCATCTGAGCACCTGTGATGTGTATAACTCATCCTCGAAAGGTGGCTGATATAGGTGAAGTCACTTGTCACGATTTACTCTGACTGGAGTGTCTGTATCCAGTCCTGATATTTAAGAACTGTAACCACAAACGATGTAGAATATATTATAGGTTTATACAAATATGACAGGAGTGAACATGGAGATAAAAAGAGAGAGGGATAAAAACAGAATTATTTCCCTAAGTATTGTAAAACAATAATAGGCAACTCTTGCTTCTTGAAATGGACTTCATTTGAATTAATTACACTACTTTACAAGAGCTCAATCCATACAACTCTGCCCTGCATGACTAGTGAGCAGTGACTGCACTGTATTTTTAATGGTATATATAGATTGTGCAGAATGCCTTTTGTACGGCTTACATAATTATGTGCTCTCAAAAGTAGGTATTAAGGACTGATGACGTATATTCCAATATACATGAACAAAACAAAACTGTAAGTTAAAATGGCAACAACGCAGGCTTACATTTTAATAAAACAATATCATAATCTATGTGATAAAAAAAGATATAAAATATGTGATGAGCTGCATCTTGCTGTCAGTTATAAGGATAGTGTCAAGGATTGCCATACAGCACCTTCACTTCCTCTTTATTCAGTGGCATCTTTGTCCAGGTGGTTTGACCCTTGTCTTTTAATGTCTACTCTCCATGAAATCAAACAGTCAGTATCACCTTCTTCTCCACTGTCTAGTAGAGCTGAAGCCAAAATCAGATGACTTTAGATTTGTATGAAATTTCATAACTATCCTAAACTGAATATAAATTGGAGCATTATTTTTGTCAATTTAAATGGGAGTATCACGTATCTAGGTGGAGTCTGAGTTGACAAGGGCAGCCTCCCTTGATGCTCCAGTCCCAGAGCCCCTGGATGGCAGAGCAAGTACACAGGGACACAAGTGCCCGAGTCATGTCACCGTTGCAGGGAAGGTCAGTCTCTGCAATGCCAATGAACCCTGGGCAGGAAGCAAGCCCAAGAGAGGAACACAAGGAAGCAAAGTTCCAGAAGATCTGTAGTCGAAACTGGATCATCAAAAGGTGGACAGAGCAGTACCAGGCAGCAAACAGGAGCAAGGTCAGGAACAATCCAGGGTTGGTAACATATGGGCAGTGCGGCACATGGCAAAAGGCAGAAGCGATGGTCGATGAACAAGCCAAATTCACAGGAACACAGAGTAGTGAGAGGAAGTTCAAACAATGTAGGTCAGTAACAGGTGAACAAGCAGGATCTGAGGAGTACAGGAATGCTGTTCATCACTCAGCACTGGAAGCTTGGGCATCACGGCTCATAGGGCAACAGAATTTGCAATATGTGAGTGTGCAAGTCTGCATACACGTGGTGGAATGTGCGTGCAAAAGTGTCGGCACAGAGGCGTATGGCCAGGCACAACTCTGAGCCTTGCTAGGCACATGCACAGATGCCCACTTCTGAACTCTGGCTTCTAGACAGGGAGAAATAGACCAAAGGCTGCTTAAAATGCTGTTTCTATCTTTTTTTCTTCTCCTGCTGCTTGGACACCTTTAGCATGACTTCCATTGGAACCAGGTCCCACTTTACTATCTTAGCATCGCTGGTTGAAAATTTTAAAAAATGAGGATCAGGCTGATTTTTTTGCCCTATCATCTTGTGAGGCAGGGCTACTAGGGGCTCACCAAACCATTCTGCACACTTTTGCACCATTTGCTGTTCTGTAATACACATTTTGCTGGAACCTGGTTCAGATTTCTATTGACTTAAATTCAAAATTTCAGAAATTCACTCATTTTAACCATTTCAACCAGACCTCAACTGATCAAACCTTTCAGAAGTTATCTCTGTTCTCTAGATTGCTGATCCATCTGAAGACCACAGCCTGCCCCAATGGGACTACTCCCTAAGTCACTGTGGGCACCACAATGCAGATACTACCTCTTTAAAGCGTATACAAACCAAAAAACAAAATAATTGAATATATTACAACTTACTAGTCCATAGATGTGGTGGCTGCATTCATTTAAAATTTTCAGGCTAAAGTTTTTTAACATGTACAGAAAATACCTGTTAATCCATTGTCACTTCCTGTCAGCTGAACTGAATGTACAAAGGTTGTTCTCTGCCTTCCAAGCTGTGTTTTGTATACTACTAATTTCCCTCACACCCTATTTAATTGAGATGAATAGAGTAGGACCTGTTTGTAGTCTATATATCAGGAGGGCAGCCTTGGTAACAACCATGGCTCCTTTGACAGATACAGTGGGGGAGTGAGCATTGCCACCCAACGACAAGAAGTGTGTTATTCGCAGGATTACCAGGTGAACAAAAAGCCTGAGAAAAAAGCCTGAAATGAGAAAATGCTACTACCACATCAAAGAACTGTTAAGCTGCAAATAAATTACATTTTTTTATTTTGGGCTTAGATACATTTGTGAAAAAGTTGTTTAGTAGATCCTGAGCTAGTAGTATATTATAGAATATACAGTATATTATTCTATTATAGAATATTCTATTATAGAATAATATATTTTAGAATATATGTTATATTATATTATAGAAGTTTTTTGCAATTAGCAGAAATGCATTATTCCTTTATCAAACTTTTCATACAGTATTCCTTTGATTGGAAATTGGAAGGATATCAATACCTGGCCACGATGTGATACCAAAGTTAGTGTATAATTTTCAAGCCAGGCTTGATATGTATGCAGTGTACATGGATTATTATATAAAGTCACATGACTGTTGTGGACATCTGAAATTGGTTCATTTTATATTCTTTACAGGTTGAAAATGTTATATCAGGTCATGCTTATTATGAGACCAAATTGATTGTTAAGAAAAATACTTTCTGACTGGCAGCCAGGTGAATAACCGACCCAAAGTAAAGGGAGCTGAATGGCGATCAACTTTTCACTTCAGCCATACATCGTTTGAATTCAGTTCCCTTCAGTTCACAAACAGTTTGGCTGAGCCGAAGTGAAGAACACGTTTGCTTCAGCCGATCCATCATGTGGATCAGCTGCGGCAAGAGTATGGCAGTTCATTCATTGCTGTTCGCCCCTATTCTCATAGGGGCCGAACAGCAGTGAATGAATAGCCAAATGCTGCCGAGGAGCATTCGACTCAGTTATTCTGCTCGCGAGCAGAATAAAAAAGAGATAGCGAGCAGAATAAAAAAGAATGTAAACAAAAGAAAAAAAACAGCGTGGGGTCCCCCTCCCAAACCATAAGAGACCTTTAGGTCGGGTAGGAATGTTAAGAGGGACCCCCAGTTAAAAATAAAAAAGTGTGTGATGTCCTCCCCAAAAGTCATACCAGGCCCTGTAGGTCTGGTAGGCATTTTAAGGGGGAACCCCACCACCTAAAAATGAAAAAAGGTGGCGTCCCCCTAAAATTCCCAACCAGACCCTCAGTCTGAGCACAGGCCTGGCAGCGCAGGAAAATGGGGGGGGGGCGCGAGCGACTGCCCCCTCCCTGCGCCATACCAGGCTACATGGGAGGGTGCTTTTCTAGGGGTCCTCCCTGGAAAAGCACTTCGCCCCTCCCCATGCTGATTGTTTTGGGGTTTTTTTTAATTAAAGAAATAGTCAAAAATTGTAGTTGTGTTTTTTGCTCAATTACAGTCTTTTTTGTGTAAGTCTGGTCTGTTTATTTACCTTCTTAATTTAACCCTTTAGTGAATGATACCCCTTACTCATTCACAAGGGGGGACAGCATAACGGGTGCCCCTTTATGAAAGGGGGTAACCTGATGCAAATAAGCCCCCTGCCCTCAGACCCAACTGGGGTTGTGGGGAAGAAGCCCTTGTCCCCATCAGCATGGCGACAAGGTGCTTTGCCAGGGTGGGCCCCTGGCAAAGCACCCTTCCAATGTGGCCTGACATGGCGCAGAGAGGGGGCTCTCTCTCGCACCCCCCTTTCCTGCCCTGCCAGACCAGTGCTCAGGTTAAGGGTCTGGTTTGGAATTTTAGGGGGACCCCAAATTTTTTCCATTTTTGGGCAGTGGGATTCCCACTTAAAATTCCTACCAGACCTAAAGGTCCTGCTATGAGTTTTGGGGAGAAGCCCACGCACTTTTTTTATTTTTAACTTAGGGGGTCCCTCCTAAGATTCCTACCAGACCTAAAGGTCTGTTTTTGTTTTTTTACTGTTTGTTAACATATTTCTGGGAGAATGGTTTGCTTCAGCAGACTGTTCTCCTCGCTTCTGCTGTGTCTTGGGCTCTACAGAGCCGAATGCAGATGCTTCAGCTCGGCTGAGCTATTCGGCTGCTGTACGGGCTATTGTGAATAGCCTGTACAGCAGGATCCTGCAGTCGAAGCAAGCTGAAGGATTAGTAGAAGGTTCAGCTAGATCCTTCAGCTCTTTAGTGACACCCTAAATTATACACTTGCCACTGGAGCAAGAAATTAGGAAATAGCTTTTAACGGGCATACCAGTTCTGGTAACAATAATTGCTCTCACAGTATTTTTTTTAACTTCCTTTTGCAGCTCTAGCACAGTAAGTGAAGAGAAATCTTCCCATTGAGATAAAGACAGCAACACATAATTTGACAGATATTATATTAAAGTGTGTCTTTGGCAAAACCTTTTCTTAGGTTTGGATAGAGCACAGAATGGGTTCACTCTGTCAAGTTTTTAGTGGTGTTTGTGTCCCCATTTGGAGATACATCCTTCTATTAGTACTGTTGACCATTGTCACCAAGAAGTTGTGAGGGAAAATCACTTTTATAGTTGTCCCCAGAACAGAGGTAAAAGGAATCTCCCAATGGGGGCACTTGTTCCAGGGTCAACTGTCTAATAAGGAAATCTTCCTTCATGAGATTTTCTTTTGAATCACTGGGGCAGGAAGTGAAGGGAAATCTCCTCAAAGGTACATAGATGCCAAAAAATAAACTTGAAAGGGAGTTGTAATCCATCCCTACTCTATCCAATACTAAAAATGTTTCAGATATTGAGACACCTCAGTGTAGACTGCAAATTTAAAAATATTGAAAATGAAGTTAGAATTTAACATTACATAATCAAGCATATCTTCGATTTTAGTGATTAAGTTCACATAAACTTTGACGGACAACAAAAACCAAGGAAGAAAGGTTTAGGTTTTTAAGACATTTTATTATCCTGCTATGCAAGAATAACATCTTGTCTATATGGATGATGTTTATGCATTCAACTGTTTTACCTCCAGCTACATTAAGGTGACCCATTTCAACTTGTAAATGTGCGACCTGCAAAAGAGAAATAACTGAATTGCAGCCACTGTCGGAGTCAGTATGTCATTACTTTGCCTCATACATACAAATTATTAAATATTCTAGAGTAATTGATTCTTCAATTAATCACTGTGGCTTTTATTCCTCACTCCTGCAATGACAAAACATTTTAGGAGATCCTATTAATGCTCTGTTGATATGGCTCATTAGATTGAATCCTCTATTGGTTGCTATATAACTGTTCCATCCCGTTATGCTTTTCACAAGTTTGCAACTCTGTGTGTGTTCATTCCTCATCACTAGGCATCTAATGAAGAGACATATGGTATTAAAAGCTTAGTTTAACAGCCTCAAAGTTCAGTTTATTGTAGAGAAACAAGATATCTTCCCTCTTTTCTTTTTATACACATGCAGGAGTTTTAAGCATTCCCTTGTAATAGGCTGGAGTTAGAATATGCCTTTTTGTTGTAGGGCACAAAGGCCCACTAAGGAGACTCTCTGGTAGGTCTGGGAATCCTTCTTCATGTAGTAAGTATCAGTATGTGTTGATCAAAGGGATCCCCAGTACTAGGTGATCAGTTTTGGGAGTTAACAGCAGAAGTATGTTGGCTACTGTAACTGAAACATGTTAATATAAGCATGAGAAAGAAAATGTTGTTGGTAAAAATGCAATCCTTTCCATTCCTGAAGCCTGTCTTTAAGTGGTTCTTTGGCATGAGTGAGTAACAGTAATATAGTCTATAGACCATGAAGAACAGAACCTCAGCTCTGGTAAGCAGGCTGTGAGAGTGGAATCAGTGAGACCCTCTAAAGGTAGAGAGTGGAAAAAAACAGCTTGCATTTCTTGTATAAGAGGATAGGACCTAAAGTGTAAACCTGTTCATATACTGTTAGAAGGTAGTTTGAACATCAGTGAGTGAACTCATTTCTTTTGAAAGCCTTTAAAAATGTCATCTAGACCTGCTACTGACATGGAACAAACAATAACAATGTGTATGGTGTTCAGGGTCGCCGTGCAAGCGATCGCATTGCAACTGCAGGGCGTGGCTACGGTGCCATTCACTTTAATAGCCCATCATGCCCCCTCCAGCCCTGCAAAAAAATGACCCGGCCGCAATGCGGACAGTGCGTTCTGGCCAGAATTGTACCAGAGCGCACTGCTTATGGTGTGAACTAACCCTAAGCCCTGCGTCCAGTAGACATGTCTGATTCGTTTTGGAAACATTCATTTTCCGGATGAAAACGGTACGCATTTTCGTTTGTGGACAAATTTTCATTGCAGGAAAGTGACAATTAAAAAAAAAACATTTTAATATCACTTTGCTGCAATGCAACGAACGATACGAACATGAAACGGAAATGAACATTCGGACAGAATCCAGAAAAACAAAATAACGCAAAATCCCGGGGTGCCAAGGAGAGTTTGCTGTTTGGAGATCAGTGTCCCTGGTTAGCAGGTAACCAGGGACGCTGATCTCTCTGCAAGTGGCCGGAGCCAGCCGTAAGATCACGGCTGGCTCCGCCCAGCTGTCAGAAGCAGGTTGTCGGCCAGCTTCGGCTTTCAGCGCGGCTCAACCGAGCCGATTCATATGCTTTCGGGAGCTGTACGGGCTATTGTGAATAGCCCGTACAGCACCCCTTCAGTTCTACTGAACTGAAGGGGTCCTGGGGCCGAAGCTAGCTGAAGGATCGGCCGAAGCTACGGCTAGATCCTTTGGCAGCTTTGTGAATAGACCCCATAGTGTGTGACTGTGGGGGGAGGGGACATTAGAGTGCAGGCTCCTCTGTACAGAGACTGATGTGACTGGCTCAGTGTTCTCTGTACAGCATTGCAGTATATATATGTCAGAGCTATATATATATGTATAATAATAACAGTGTGACTGGCACAAAATTTCTGAAGGCTGCCCTGATGGTGTTTCCCAAATGAAAATCACATTCACGGTTAGAATTTATTATTTATTAATGTATTACTTTATTAGAAAATAAATGAGAAACCATTTCCATCCTGTTCCTTCAGCCTCCTTTGACACCACTGTCAAAAATGTTAGTTTGACACGACTAACTATTAGAAAAGTGAACAAATGTTCAAAGATAAAGCATTTTTAACAAGATTCTGCTGGTGTATGACCAGCCTAAATTAGAACTTAAGCCAAAACTTGTTTTTTTTGTTTTGGATAGAGTAAGGTAAGTAAGGAGTTAAAACACCTGACAGCTTTTTTCTGCCATCTGTGTCAATTGGGAAGATTTCCCTTCACTTTCTGTCCAACAGTCACAACAGAAAGTGAGAGGAAAAATTAGATAAACCCCTGGTGGTCAGCAAGGTCACCAGAACCAGTGTAGATAACGGTCATCAGGACAAGCATGAAGGGTGAATGTCCCTAACAGGGACACAGACAGCAATACAAATCTGACAGTTGTTCTAATCTCTCTTCACTTCATTTAAAACTAAAAAAAAAAAGTTTTGGCTTCAGTTGTTTTTCAACAGAGGCTTCTGAAGCTGTCTGTAAAAAGGACTTTAAAAAAGGCAAAGAGCACATCCTGCTCAGCCTAATTGTAGCATTTATCCTCTTAAAGCGACTCTTTCCTTTTGCAATGTTTACAGAAACCACGACCAAATATGAACTATTACAAACCACAAACCGATGCATAATCAGTGAACCAAAGCTGTGGTCTGTCTTCAGAGGCAATTTTTTTTCCCACTGTGTGATGCCACCTTGACATCTTGTCTTTAGAAAGCTTCACAGAGGCCATCTTGTGTTTAGAAACCTTTTCTCAATGCATATATAAGCATCTAATGACTTCTGTACAGGTTCATTCAGGGGTTGCGTTTCTGTGTGCTAAGCTGCTGTCAGTTGACCAATGCATCTAATGATTTCTATATGAGTTTACTTAGACGTTGTGTTTATATGTGCTCCAATGTGATCAGTTTACTTGCGTTTAGGAAAAATAGAAGGCATTTGCATCTGGCACCCGATTCAAATATGAACGCATGGAAACGAGTGTAAACACATTAAACATTTAAGCATGTTTATGCAATACGTTTAATTGCATTCTGCAATCTTATTGGCTCGTTCCATGGACTGAAAAAAAAAAGTTTGTATAAGTATTCTCATAAAGATGCCAAAAAAACTCCCTTTCTCAACAAAGACTTTCTCCTGTGTTTTAAGGAAAAAACATGACAAGTGTGAACGAAGCCTTAGGGTTTACTTAAATTGACACTAAACTCAGGAGCTAAACGTTAAAAATGCATTTAAGTACCTTAACTATTAATAAAAATGTAGCTTATTTGTGTATCACTCGGCTGTAGATCCTCAAGTCATCTCTGAATTGGTGCTGACACTGTCCTTCCTTCTGGAGGGTGGCTACTTTTGTTCCCCATGGTCCCCATGTGTGTGTTGTAAAGTAGCCACCGCTCCAAGCTCACTTCTATGATGGAGTACAATCTCATGTTTAGTTTACTAATTTGTTTGAGATTATAGCCCATCACGGGAATAAGATTGGAGCGGTGGCTACTTTACAACACACATGGGGACCATGGGGAACAAAAGTAACCACCCTACAGAAGGAAGAACAATGTCAGCAGAAATTCAGACATGATTTGAGGATCTACGGCTGAGTGATACACAAATTGGATACATTTGTTAATAGTTAAGGTATTGAATGTATTTTTTGGATTTAACTCCTGAGTTTAGTTTTATTTTAAGTGTATCTTGTTACATAATTACATAGTATTTGAGGTTGAATAAAGACATTTGTCCATCAAGTCCAACCTATTGTGTATGTGTGTGTGTGTGTGTGTGTGTATGGGTCCCTGTGTCATCTCGTTATTAGGAGTACCTGTACCCCTGTATATTACCGTTTCTCAGGAAATCGTCCAAAAGCTTCTTGATTCCACACTATTAGCTGAAATCACTGCTTGTGTATCTCCATAGCATGAAGGGAGCTGTTCTATGGTTCATAGAGATAACCTGGGAAAGATTTCAATGCAGCAAAGGAAATGTGTTGTGACTGACTGGAGAACCTTACAAGCTCCCTAGATTTCTTGCAGGATCAACAGTTTTTTTTCACTTATTAAACAAATATAACAAAACACTTTTCGTAGTATAATTAACAAACCAAAAGGAGCAAATGAGAGAAGTTCATTGTTAGGGTTTACATAAACTTTAAAGGCTGTCCTTGTCAAAACTGTTTTCCTTTGCAGCTTCGTTTAGCTTGTCCTTTGCTTTCAATTGTACCTTTTATATGCCATGTGCCTGCAATTTCAGTAAAACATATTATGGAATGGTCCATATTATCTGAGATGTGCTTTTTACTTGTTACCATGGCAACCCCAGAAGATTAAATTACAGATAAAATTACTTCTGAGCTGTCATTTAGCACTTCAGGACACTAAACATGTGAAACTGAAGATCCTCATAATCTGCTATTCTATATACAATGAGGATGAAGTTTTATGGGAAGCAGTTGGATTGGGTCACAAGGGGTAATGCTATATGTCACCCCTTTAACCTCCCTGGCGGTATGATTATGTCAGGAATT